>NW_012118254.1:610837-651465 GCF_000951035.1 Colobus angolensis palliatus
CGAGACACCGTCTCAAAAAAAAAAAAAAAAAGACTTTAGCAGCTCCCGACCTACCACCTATGAATGAAGTCCAACTCCTTAGCATAAATGGGCCCTATCCATGCTTTCCTGTTTCCACACCGTGGCTTGTGTTGTTGCCTCAGCTGAGGACAACCTACAGGGGACGCTGGTGTGAAGTGAGGGTCCTTCCATCTGTAAGTATAGCCAGAGCTAGGGGAATGAGTGAATGCAAGGATGAACAAAATTCCATGTCAAAGCATTCCAACAACTCATGTTCACAGGGAGGAAAGGTGGGTGCTGTACTCTCTGCTGCTCCACCTCACGCTCCAGTTACATTTGGAGGCAATAAAGAAAAACAACAGAAATAATTTTCACCAAAAGTTGACGATGAGCAATGTTGAATTGGGATAACAATAGAAATGCAAGCTTAAATAACGTCCATTGTTTTCCCCTCACATCTAGCTTTTCCAGCAGTGGGTGGCAGCCTGAGAACATTCTAAAGGCCAGCACAGGCTGGGGTCTAGGGAGACAAGAAGTTCAGATCACAGGGGGCAGACTCAATTTCCTAGAGAGGCCAAGAATATATTGTTTGTAAAGCAGGCTGGGGGCAAGACATAAGGGGCCCTCTTGATCCTTTTTTCATTTTCTTACTTTGAATCATCACGTAAGTGTAAGAAATACTTTCCTTTTTTTCTTAACTCTGCCACAGAAGAAAACAAAACCAAGACAGTGTGAATGGAAACTCTCACTTGGCCTAGAGTAAGAGCTACAAAAGGGACTGGTGGGGCCTGGGGCAAAGAGGAAGGTACCTGCTGACAAAGTGGGCAGCTGCTGCTCAGCTCCAGCCACTCACCACTGTGCAGGCCTGTGGGCCCCATGGGACCGAGTCCTTCCATTTTCCAAGAGAAGTCCAAATTTCACATTTTTATGCAATTTCCACTGTGTTAAATGTGGGCAAATGACTGACATTTTAAAAGAATATCATATGAGGCATCAAGATGAGTGGCCAAACAAAACAATTTTGGAGGCGAGATGTAGATTGTGGACTCCCAGTTTGTGATTTCCGGTTATCTCTGAAACAGTCCTGATTTATACCTAAGGTACCCCATTTCACTCTCAAATATCCTGGTTTGGACAATAAACTATATTGTTACTCTAGCTCTGATGTACAAGGAGTATTGAACTGGGACTCAGGGGGCTGGGTTCTGCTGAACCACTGGTTGACTCATTTGTTTATCAATTTATTCAATAAACGTTTATGGAGTGTCTGCTCTGTGCCAGGTACTTTGTTAGGTGTTGATGAACAATCTCTTTAGTCTTTCTTTTTTTAATTAATATATTTTAGTTTTAGAGCAGTTTTAAGTTTATAGAAAAACTGAAAAGAAAGTACAGAGAGCTCTCATATATTTCCTTCTCCTTCCCCTACAGGCAGTTTCCCCTATTATTAACATCTTGCATTAGTGTGGTACATTTATTATAGTTAGTGAATGGATATTGATACATTATCATTAACTTAAGTCCACTGTTTACATTAAAATTCACTTTTGGTCTTGCACAGTTCTATGAGTTTTGAAAAGTATATAATGTTATGCATCCACCATTAGAGTATCATGCAGGAGTAGTTTCACTGCCCTCAAAATCACCTGTGTTCCATGGACTCATCCCTCCCTTCCTTTTCCTGAAGCCCGGCAACCACTCATCTTTTTACTGTCCTATGGTTAGAATCATACAGTATGTAACCTTTTCGGACTGGCTTCTTTCAAGATGCATTTAAGTTTCTTCCATGTCTTTTTGTGGCTTGATAGCTCATTTTTTCTTAGTGCTGAATAATAGTCCATGGTCTGGATGTACCACGGGTTTATCCATTCACCTATTGCAAGACATCTTGGTTGCTTCCAAGTTTTGGCAATTCTGAAAAAAGCTGCTATAAACATTTGTGCAGGGCTGGATAGTGGCTCATGCCTGTAATCCCAGTGCTTTGGGAGGCTGAGGCGGGAGGATCACTTGAGGCCAGGAGTTCAAGACTAGCCTGGGCAAAATAGTGAGACCCTGTCTCCACAAAATAAAAAAATTAGCTGGGTGTGATGGCACACCCCTGTAGTCCGAGCTACTCAAGAGGCTGGGGCAAGAGGATCGCTTGAACCCAGAAGGTCAAGGCTGCAGTTAGCTATGATTGTGCCACTGTACTCTGGCCTGGGCGACAGAGTGAAACACTGTCTCGAAACAAAACAAAACACAAAAACCCCCAAACAAACAACAAAAAAGACCTGCAAACATTCATGTGCACGTTTTTGTGTGGACATGAGTTTTTAATTCATTTGGGTAATTACTAAGGAGTGTGATTGCTAGATTATGTGGTAGGAATATGTTTACTTTTGTAAGAAACTACCAAAATGTCTTCCCAAGTGACTGTACCATATTGCATCCCTACCAGCAATGAATGAGAGTTCTTGTAGTTCTACATCCTTAACAGCATCTGGTGCTGTCAGTGTCTTGGATTTTAGCCATTCTAATATATATGTAATGGTATCTCATTTTAATTTGCAATTCCTTAGTGACACATGATATTGGGCATCTTTTCACATATAGTCTCTGACTTAAGATGTTTCAACTTAATGATAGTACAAAAGTAATATGCATTCAGTACACTCCTCAACTTATGATGGGGTTACATCTAGATAATCCCATCATAAGTTGAAGATACTGTAAGTTGAAAACATACTTTCCACTTATATTTTCCACTTACAATGGATTTATTGGGACATAACCCCACTGCAATAGGCAGAGGAGCATCTGCACTTACTTGCTGACTGTATATCTTCTTTGGTGAGGTGCCTATTAATATCTTCTGTCCATTTTTATTTAAAAAAATTTTTTAAAATTTTTTGTAGAGATGAGGTCTTGCTATGTTGCCCAAGCTGGTTTTGAACTCTGGGCCTCAAGCAATCCTTCCTCCTAGGCCTCCCAAAGTGCTGGGATCACAGCCAGGAGCCACCACACCCCAAAAATGTGCTCGCTTTTGCCCATTTTTTTAAATTAAATTTTATTTTTTTGAGACAGAGTCTCGCTCTGTTGCCCAGGCTGGAATGTAGTAGTGTGATCACAGCTCACTTCAGTCTTGACTTCTTGGGCTCAAGTGATCCTCCCACCTCGGCCTTCTGAGCAGCTGGGACTACAGGCACATGCTACCATATCTGGCTAATTTTTGTATTTTTTGTGGAGACAGGGTTTCACCATGTTGCCCAGGCTAGTCTCAAACTCCTGGACTCAAGCAATCTGCCCACCTTGGCCTCCCAAAGTGCTGGGATCACAGCCAGGAGCCACCACACCCCAAAAATGTGCTCGCTTTTGCCCATTTTTTTAAATTAAATTTTATTTTTTTGAGACAGAGTCTCGCTCTGTTGCCCAGGCTGGAATGTAGTAGTGTGATCACAGCTCACTTCAGTCTTGACTTCTTGGGCTCAAGTGATCCTCCCACCTCGGCCTTCTGAGCAGCTGGGACTACAGGCACATGCTACCATATCTGGCTAATTTTTGTATTTTTTGTGGAGACAGGGTTTCACCATGTTGCCCAGGCTAGTCTCAAACTCCTGGACTCAAGCAATCTGCCCACCTTGGCCTCCCAAAGTGCTGAGATTACAGGAGTGAGCTACTGCACCCAGCCTCTTTTGCCCATTTAAAAATTGAGTGTTTCTCCCAGTCTGTGGTTTGTCTTTTATTCTCTTAATCTTTTTAATGTGGAGCAGTGTGGTCCAATAGAACTTTCTTGGATGATGTGACCATCCTACAGCTATGCTGCTCAATATGGTAGCCACTGGTCACATGTGGCTATTGAGCACTTGAAATATGTCTAGTGCAAGTGCGGAACATAATTTTATATTTTGTTTAATTTTAATGAACTTAGCCACATGTGGCTAGTGGTGAGGCTATATTGGACAGAGCAGACATAGAACAGTCCTCTTGTGCCTTTTTTTCCCTTCATGACGTTGAGTAGGGGTCATCCTTATTCCTCCTTTGTTTACAACCTTCCTTTTCAATCTATTAGCAAGTCCTGTGGATTCTACCTCCAAAATAGATTCCAAATCTACCTTCTTCTTTCCACCCTTCACTGCTGCAACTGTACCCCAGACTATTCTTGCCCTTTACATGGATGATTCTAATAGCCTCAAGACTGGTCTCCTTGCTTCCTTCCTTGTCTCCTACAACCTACGCTCTATATAGCAATGAGAGTATTTTGTTAATACTTAGGTCAGACCACATCACTCCTATGCTCAAATCCCTCTAACAGCCTCCAATCACAATAAAATCTAAGTTACTCACCTGCAGGGGCTGGTCCCTTGCCTCCTGTCTCCTACCACCACCCTCCTTGCTCACATGAATCTTTGTGTGGCTTGAACACAGAAATCATTTTTCCTTCTTAGGGCTTCTCCTGTCTTTGAACTTGCTCTTCCTTCTGCCTGGAATGCTCTGTCCTGGCTATCCCCATTTCCAACTCTTCTCATCACCTTTGTCACCTTGAGTCGACAGGTCTCAATCCCAAAGTCACTTCTGAGAGACCTTAGGACCACCCAAGCTAAGGAGCCACCCCCTTATTCACTCCTTTTCTGTCACACGATTCTGTTTTATTTTCTTGAATTCACTTAGCACACAGAAAACTTCTTGTGTGTTTGTTTCCTTATTTGCTCACTGTTGGCTTCCTCTCACCAGCTCTATGAGGGCAGGGACCTTGTCTGCTGTCTTGGTCATTACTCTACTGTTAGCACCCTCAGTAGTGCCTGATGCCTAGTAGGTGCTCAGTACCCATTGATTGAAGGAAAAGACATCTGTAGAGCTACAGGGCAGCGATCAAGCACTTTCCCATTAAATTCCCAGAGGCTTAAAGCTTGGTCATTGCTCTTAAGGACCTTATAAATGTGGTTAAGGTGAGCAAACGCATGCTAACAAAAGGAGAACCAGGCTAGGATACATAAATTCTGAACACAATCAGCATCACAGCAGTTTGGAGGCATGCTGGTGTGATCTCAGGAACCCTTGGAGGTTGGGTGACACCACAAAGGAACAGAGAAGTGAATTTAGGACTGTTGAAAAGTGTTTCCAAAACTTCTGTCACATGAATACCTCTTTTAGGAATGTTTTTATATCTACTTAACAGCTGTATTAATAGTCACCATGATATATACCTATATCTATATCTATATACACACACACACACACATATACATATATATAAAATCTATTTTTATTTTTTGGGGGATATTAACTCACTTTTTTTTTTTTTTTTTTTTTGAGGCGGAGTCTCGCTCTGTCGCCGGGACTGGAGTGCAGTGGCCAGATCTCAGCTCACTGCAAGCTCCGCCTCCCGGGTTTTACGCCATTCTCCTGCCTCAGCCTCCCGAGTAGCTGGGACTACAGGCGCCTGCCACCTCGCCCGGCTAGTTTTTGTATTTTTAGTAGAGACGGGGTTTCACCGTGTTAGCCAGGATGGTCTCGATCTCCTGACCTCGTGATCCGCCCGTCTCGGCCTCCCAAAGTGCTGGGATTACAGGCTTCAGCCACTGCGCCCGGCCTATTAACTCACTTTTAAACTTCAGGCCGAGCCCAGTGACTCACGCCTGTAATCCCAGCACTTTGGGAGGCCGAGGTAGGAGGATCCCTTGAGCCCAGGAGTTCGAGACCAGCCTGGGGAAAATAGGGAGTCCCTGTCTCTATTAATTTTTAAAAAGAAATTTTAAAAAATAAGAAAAAAACTTTAATACCTATTTTGGCCTCATCTATCATAAGCAGCAATAATAATAATAATAATAGATAACTTGCTTGTTACATTTTAAAATATATGTTAAGATAAATATGACTATTAAAATTAAAAATGTCTTTGTGTCACCTCAGATTGTCTGTCATATAGAGGAACATGAGGCACATCTTGAGAAAAATCATTGTAGGGATTACTCTTGGGCAGCCGGTGTCCAGGCTGTCCTGCTGCTGGCAGGCTCTGGTATCTGAGAATCTTAGATGGTGTGCACCCCCACTCTCATCCAGCTATTCAGCTCCCTCAGTTGACTCAATCTGGTCCATTTTTCTGTCCATTTGTTGCCTAAGCCTTTGCCGTTGTCTACAATGGCCTAGGCCCTGTGCTGGGTGCTGGGGTCACAGAGGGGATCAAGACAGTTCTTGCTGTGAAGGAGTTCTCGGCCTAGTGAGGAAGACATATATGGAGGCAAACACCTAGTCCATAGTAGCAAGGTGATACAATTCTAGTATGTACAGAGTGTTGTGGGCAGAAAAAGAGGGCACAGAAGTTTCACAGAGCAGGTGGTTTATTGAAGGGCAAAGGAGGGAAGAATGTTCCAGGCAGCAGGAACAGAGCAGGATGTATAAAGTCAACTGCAAAGTTTTTGAGGTCAGGATACAGGATGAAGATCAGGGACGGGGGCAATGCAGCTGGAGAGGTGGCCAGAGGCCATATCAAGGCCAGGGCCTTATCTGAGAGGCCATGGGGAGCCTCTGAGAGATTGTCAGGAAAGCAGGGGATCTGGTGGGATCCAGGGCTAGAGCAAGATTTCCAGCTGCTGCCCCATCATGGCCAGGTTCAAGGACTTCATTTTCTACCTGGGAACAATTGCAGTACCAAGGGTTCCTATGAAGCCTTGGGCATGTGTCGATATGGATGGCTAGTTTAATTTTTAGCTCTTAATGGTCAACTGCATTGCTTGCCTTGGAATGTAGATTCCTCCTGTCATCAGAGAGCCTTTTATTGACAATTAAGTAAAACTGCCAATTACCACTTGTCTGCCTCTGACCTGAATTAGAACCTGAGGTTGTGGATTAATCCCACCAGGCTTCTGACGTTTACAGGATACTAGCACTTAGAGGATATTACCCTGATAGTTAGGGTGCTCTGGTCTTAGCTCTCAAGGCACTACTGCAGTCTCAAACGGAATCGAAGCAATTTCTAAAATAGCCTATGATTCATTTTTTCTCCCCTCCTGTGCCTAAATCTGCTGGCTTCATGTGGAGGGATGGGCACAAGTAACTGTAGAGGTGACATCACAGGAGTGGGCTGCTTGCCTGCCAGCCAGCTTGTGGAGCTGGGCCCCGGCAATTGTCTATCTGCTGGGCTGGGCAATGCCTCCCAGCCGTTTTGGAGACAGAGCTCCGAGGTTCTTTGGTCGATGTGCCTTCTCCACATTTCTTTTTCTCAGACAAAAATTCTGGGCTGGGAAATCCAGGATAATGGGAATAGCAGTGGTAGGAGGAATAATACAGCCTTACATCTGTATAATGCTTTAGAGTTTGAAAGCTATTTGCTCTATTTTGCCCCACCCAAACACCAGTGGGAAATGGAAGCTGGGATTTTCGACTTGAACTGGAGACCAACTCTCGCTCTCTGGCACAAAAAACCTAAATGCTAACATCCCCTATTCACCTCAAGGCATATCATGATTAGGCCTTGGATGCCACCAGAAGGTCAGAGAGGCTCCCTTCAGCTTCTAGGTGCTTCCTGGAAGATAAATTCTCCAGGACAAATTGCCTGGCAGGCACAATCTATTAACTATGCCATCCTGATTGAGCCAGCAAGTAGTGCCAGTCTCAGCACTGCCAACTCCTTCTGCACACCCTGGTTTACAGTCCCAGTGGTCCCAAAGACCTTTACTGGAGCCAAAGGCACAGTCGCTAACCGTGGAGCCCTGAAGGTAGGGTGGGTCACAAACATCTGGAAGTGTCAACAGCTGCCAGAGAGCTCAAGGGCCTGTGAAAAGAAAACCCACAATTCAAGTAACATCAGCTATCACTGTGGATCCTGAAGTGAAGGGTCACTGAGCCCAGCCGTGAACAGCTGAAGAGTGGGTTAGAGGGATTCTTTTCTTGGAGGAGCCATAAAAATTGTTTTGTGGTGGTGTCATGATTGCTTTGTGATCATTCAGCATGTGAGCCCAGCATGGCTTGGTGTCCCCAGTGCCTTATTGCCATAGTGAACCTGAGAAGTCTCCTCTGGCCCAGCTCCCCTCCTGTGATCTTCCCCAGGATCATGGTCGCCAGGCTGGAAGCCAAAAGAGTGGCATACTCTTGATTGGCCTTCCTGGTTTTAGATTAGATTTCAGTGTCACTAGTGTGCATGTATGTGTCGGGGGATGAGGGTGGGGGTTGGAAGCAGTGAGCCATAGATACTCAGCAATATTGCGAGAGCAGCAGGTGCTCCTGCTATTGTTGCTGCCATAGCTGCCACCACCACCACTATCACCAAAATGAATCCAGGATGACCTTGTGTAAGACCACAGTTGCTGGTCAGTGCCATGAAAATGTCATCTGTGTAAACCAAGATGCTTGTACTTGGGCAGTTCTGTCTGTCAGAAATCTTGGTGGGGTATAAAAGTGACCCTCTTGAAAGTTGAATCTGTAAATCTGTATGTAGAAAGTGACTGTCAGAACAGAACATCACCACCTCCAAAGCAGAGAGCCCTCCCAGAACTTGTTTTCCAGCTCACGGCAGAAATGTGCACCTATGAAAGTAGATTAAGAATCACCGTCTCAGCCTGTTTTAGAGATGTGAATAAAAATCTTGGCTTGGGACTGCCTTCTCTCTGGTTGACTGATTTTTCAATTGATTTGTATTTATTAGCTAATGAAATTAAAGTTGTAAAAATGATAACAGAAACACAATAAATCTCTCCCACAACTGGCTGTTTCTATGTCACTATGGTGCATTCCTCACTTTGATTACTTCAAAGTCTATTATTTTGTTTTCAATTATTCTGTTTTTCTGGCACTGGAGAAAATCAATTTGTTTTATTTTCTCTTATTCATGCACTCAATTATGCTCTTCGGGCACATTTAATCACTTTGATGTTTTCATTTTATGGCCTGTCTCTAGGCACTTCAGCTGCATTGCTGCCAATGGGCAAGCAGGACTAATTTGCATGTCACAATAGACTTGAAATTCTAACTCAATTTAGAAATCTTTGTGAAATCTCCCTCCAAAATGTGCTTGGAGCTGCAAAGAGGCAGAAGAATGTTGGCAAACCAGGAGCCTGTAAAGATGCTTTCCTTTCTCAAAAGACTATGAGCTCCTGCATGACCCGACCATGGCTTGGGGAAGTCCCTGTCCAGGTACAGCAGAAAACCATGGGATGGGAGGTCTGCAGACCTTCCTCTGGAACTCTGTGGTGAGAATCCTGCAGCAGCTGCCCCTCCGTGGCAAGGCCAAGGAGGCTAGGCCCACTCACTCTGGCAGAAAATGACTCTTAGCACTGCTGGATTTGGTGGCTGTGCTCAAGACAGCACCTGAATCTCAGTTGGCTAAAGGGCCTCCGGGTAGACTGACAAAGTTGTCAACAGCTAGGCATTCCAAAACCCTGAGTGGTTTACCTTATTTTTCCTAATAATTTCCAACCTTCCTTCTACCCCTTGATCATTTTAGAGCTAGAAGCTGGAGGGGAATGAGCAATACAATTGCTTTGGGCATGTACTTTGGGCACACAAGCAAAAAACGCTTAATTAAACATATTAGAGGCCTCCAACTACTCTTTGAATATTCTTGGTTTGTTTATGTAACCATCAGCAGCTCTGCCAGGCAGAAGGAAAATTCCTTATTTCCTCTTCTAACCTTTGGGTATGATCCTCAGTGTTTCAGGTGGAATCCTAGCTTCCGTACTTACCTGCTGTGTGACTTTGTACAGGCTAATTAACTTCCCTAGGCCTCAGTTCCTACATCTATTAAATGGAGCTAATAATATTATATATATTAGAGACTGATCTGCTTCCTAAACTTCTATACTGTCAAGAGTTTGGCCATATTCACATACTGCCTATCTGGACTTTTCTTATACAGACATTAAAAAAAACCCAGCCTCATCCTAAGCAATATCTTTGGAACCAAAGAGTTTGATCTGATAATTATATTTCTTTTTAATACACATTGAAACATATATCTATATTGAACATACTAAATCCATTTCGCTTGGGGTCTTTGATCTTGCTTGTCTCTTCATCTAGAATGTACTTCACTACCATTTTTTTTTTTTAAAGACAGGGTCTCACTCTATTGCCCAAGCTGGAGTGCAGTAGTGCAATCATGGCTCACTGCAGCCTTGACCTCCTGAGCTCTATTGATCCTCACATCTCAGCTCCCAAGTAGTTGGGACTACAGGTATCCGTCATCACACCCAGCTCAGTTTTACATTTTTTTTTTGGTAGAGACAGGGTTTTGCCATGTTGCCCAGGCTGGTCTCAAACTCCTGGGCTCAAGTGATCTGCCTGTCTCAGCCTCCCAAAGTGCTGGGATTACAGGTGTGAGCTACCATGCCCGGCCGAATGCAAATTTTGTAAATCTCCTTCCCTCATTTCATTAATCTCTGTTCCCAAATGTCACTGCCTCAGAAAGGTCTTTACTGAATAGCATCCCTCATAATTTATCAGTAAACAACATTAAATATTTATTTAGTTGTTTATTGTCTATCTTCCACACTAGAATGTAATCTCCATGATGGGCAAGGACTTTATTTGGCCTATTTCCTTTATTATTTTAAGAGACAGTGTCTCAGTATGTTGTCCAGGCTGGTGTCAAACTCCTGGGCTCAAGCGATCCTCCTGCCTCAGCTTCCTGAGTATTTGGAACTATTAGCCCACATCACTGTGCCTGGCTTATCTATTCTATTGACTTCTGTGTTGCCAGTGTCCAGAGTAGGGCCTGGCACATATTAACACTAAATGGTTACTATTAGGCTTCCCTTTCATTCCACGAGGGTGGTGTCAAAGAAGGCAGAGTAGAAAGCCAGGACTTTCCATCTTTGCTCAATGGCAAGGAGGCCCACCCACTGCTATGTCAGTAGAGGCCAAATGGGGAGCAATAAAAAGGTGCTGTTCCCATTTTTGGCCAGAGTGGTATCAGTAGAGGTCTACTGGAGAGCCTGAATTTTACTCCATCCAGCAATACTGAGGTGCCCTTCTTCTCCCCAGGGTGTCAATGGTGGCTGAGTAGGGAACCTAGGCTTTTACTCCCCACCTGGAGGTAATAGGGTAGTGCCCTCTGCCCCTGCCAGCATGTATTACTTTTTTTTTCCTGACTACAAAAATAATACACGTTCATGGTAGAAATTTTGAAAAATACAGAAACAGCTTAAAAAAATAAAAATCATCTATAATTCCAATTCTAGATAACTACTGTTAAGGTATATTACTTTGGTAAAGTATCATCAAATATGACTACTGTTAGCATTTCATTCTTGTGTTTTTCTGTGCATATCCCCTCTCCCAAAACATACACTAAATACAGTTACAAAATTGAGACTACATGGTAGTAAGCCATTTTGTATCCTGTTTATTTCACTTAACATTGTAATCATGAACATATTCTAGTGTCATCAAATTATCTTTAAAAATTTGCTTTTTAACTGGCTGCAACAAATTTTTTCATGTAGATACACTGTATGGAATTAGTATGAGACCTCAAGTTCAATACATCAAAAGAGAACACATCAAGTATATGTTTCAGTAAAGCTATGTCCCCTCCCCCAAGAGCTTCCCATTTCAGTTGGTATCCAGGCTGGAAATCTCAGAGTCACTTTTACTTCTTCCTTTCTCCCCAATCCTCTATAAATGGCCTACCTCCCAGTGCTGGTGATGATACTCTCTTCATAATAGCTCTCAGTCATTTCTTCCTATTTTACCACCACTATTCTAGTCGAGGACCTTGCAGTCTCAGTCTTGCATTACCATCACCATCTATCCCAAATATCACTGTATCATGTGGTGCTCTAATTCCAGAACCTAGAATGACTTCCACTTTACTGTGGATATGAACTAGTCAGCCTGAAATTCAAGGGAGCCTGCAATCTGCCCCCTATCCCCACCCTTCTGAATCTCCCTTACTTACAAGTGCATCCCTACTTTGATCTATTCAAATCCTCCCAGCCTTCTGAAAGCAGTCTCCCTAAAGTCTTACTGCCTAGTCTCTTCTATATACAGTGTCAGACCTTATTATATTCTGATATGTCCAAGGGGCTTAGTTTTGTTTCCTAACCTAAATTTCTCAACTATTTATCAGGAGGAGAGATCATGTCTTAAACACCTCGTATATCTCCCAATGGCACCAGCTTGAGTGGGGTGGGGTTCAAAAATATATGTGTTGATTGCTTGAGCTTGGCTTTAAAGTGGAGACACAATCATATCTCTTAAAATTAAACTGCTTCTGAAGTTCACTTTGGGAGCCTGAGCAGGGGGAAAGGTTTACTAGTGACTGGAAAAAAGCAGAGGGGAGAGATGATGAGTAGGTGTCACAGGGCAATGCTGCCACGGAGAAGAGGGCCACCAGGTCTGGGTTCAAATCTTGAGTTTATCACTTACTTCTTGTGTGACTAGGGCATGTTACACAACGTCTTCGGGTGCCAGTCTCCTACCTCATAAGGAAATTGTGAGGTTAAATGAGATCATGTATGTGAAGTACCCAGCTCAGGGTTTTGCGCTGTACCCTGTCAATATCAGTAGTTCCCATCTCATAGATTTAGGTAGAAATTTCAAGTCTTCATGAGTAATATGCCAAGGGTTTTCATGGTTTGTTAAAAGCTGCTGTCTAAGTTACTGTAACTTTGGGGAGCAGTCTCCATTTTTATTTTAGGATTAATTTTTTTTTTTTTTTTTTTTTATAGACAAGGTCTGGCTCTGTCACCTAGGCTGGAGTGCAGTGGCACAGTCACAGCTCACTGCAGCCTCAATCTCCCTGGGGTTAAGCAGTTCTCCCACCTCAGCTTCCAGTGTAGCTGGTACTACAGGTATATACAACCACGCCCGGCTAATTTTTATATTTTTTGTAGAGAAGGGGTTTCACCATATTGTCCAGGCTGGTCTCTAACTCCTGGGCTCAAGCAATCCACCTGTCTCAGTCTCCCAAAGTGCTGGATTACAGGCTCGAGCCATGGCGCCCGGCTCAGAATTTTTAAAATTTTTAGCATGACATTTTTATAACTTATTTTTCTGTCTAACAACAACAACAATAACAATGATGACAAGAAGCCTTTCCATCTCTTTAACTCTTTAGTGAAACAAGAAAGAGAGGAACCTGCTTGATAAGGGAGTCCAAGTTGGCGGTAGACTCCTGGAAAGGACCACAGGGAGATGAAGAGGAATAAAGAGCAAGCAGGGGACAGGAAAGAGAGACAAAGGATGGACATCGCAGATATTTTCACCTGAAGTCATGCAAATTGGCTCAGGTATCCTCCAAAACCCTGCTCCGAAGTCCTTCCAAGAAGCCCTAAAGCAAATGGTCAGTTTATCCTTGGGACCAACCCTACCTTTCAACTTATCCTCATGGCTTCTCAAGAAGTAAGGGACAGTGTAGAAGGAAGCCAAGTTTCCATGGTATAGAGTCCCACCATGCAGGAGCACTGCTTCAAGCCTGGGGCTTCAGCACGCATTGAATATGCCCAAACCTGAGCTCCAATTGCTAGTCCCTAGAAGGATGACAATCTTGGATGTCAGGCTGCCAGAGGAAGCGCTGCTTATACCCAGCACAATGGTTCGCCTAAGAATATTACCAGCAAATGTGCAAAGGGTCTCAGATTGGGGCTGTGGAACTGCAAATGACAGACTGGGTCTGGTGGCTACAGCACATTTCGGGCAGTAGGAGCTGGGTGAGCTGGTTTCTTCTACCTTCTGTCCATCTCTTTTCCTTCTCTACTCATCTCAAAAGGGAGCTAGAAGCTTCAGGTTACAGTATGGTGGGGGAAGGGGCGGGGCCTAGGGAGGGCTACAAAGCCTATGTCTGGCGCCAGAATTTCGAAGGTTGCCCAAGAATGTCTTTTTCCCATTTCCAGGGAGTCATGAGACTTCAGGTGTTTAGGATTAGCCACATGGAAGGAGCTGGGCATGTAGTGTGAGGTAGGGGGGTTTACTAGGGGCGATTGGAAAGAGCAGACAGGATGACGAATAGATTTGACAGAGCAATGCTGCCAAGGAGAGGAGGGAAATAAAGGTCAAACAGCCTGACTCTGAAGCTCCACTCCAGGCCCAGGTTCCAATGTCCAGCCCACTGCTTATTAGCACAGTGTGTGGCACACAGTAGGAGCTCAGTAATTACTTGCTGGATGAATAAAGGCGATCTTGGCCAAGTCACCTATCCTCCCTGAGCCTCAGTTCCCTTATCTGTAAGATAAATAGTAGCTGTTCTTCCTATTTCATCTGTGTTGTTTCTGTCCGCACCCGTATCAGTTTGTTAGGTTGCCATCCTACGGCTCCTTCAATAAGGGAAAGAAAGGGCAGATGCATGCAAGGCCTTTTTTTTTTTCCCTTGTGTCTTCTGCCTCCCTCTTCCCTCCTTCTCCTCCTTACTTCCTGACCTTGTTTGTTTCTTTTTCTCTCCCAGTCAAACCTGGGGAATAGTTCTGGGAACACAGAGCAAGTGTTGAAACCTCGGGTCACAACTGTAACACATTCTCACAAATGCACAACTCCCCCACTCCTGCTCCCCAAGAGAATTGGGCCTGGGCTGCAGTGTGGAGCTCTGAGTCTCCTAGGGGCCTCCACTTGATTCGAATGTCATGAGTACCAGAAACTAGAAAGCCTCCTACCTTTATCTGCATTTCCCCATGCAGAGCTAGCCAGGCTTGAGGAACTAGCCCTCCCTGGGGATTAATCATATCAGCATTATTCCAACTCTGGAAGGTTCACCGTGAGCCAATTCCTCTGGAGTACATTCACCAGAGGAAAGGCAACCAGCTTTAAGCATAGCAAGATGGTGCAAGGATGATTTTACAGTAGTAGTCATGAGCTGGACGGAGCCATCCGCTCTCTAACCCATACTTTCTTATGAACAACGACACATGCCTTCAAGATAGCTCATTGGCACAAGAGGAGTTTTTCTCTGTGTGAAGCTAACAGCTTGAATGGACTCTCCATGGTTTTGTGGGTCTTTTTTCCTCTCAGAAAGACTAATGGGCAGTAAAGATGGGAAAGGTGAGGTCTAAATTTGCCTGTCCCTTCAGTCATCCTGTGGCATGTGGAACGCATTTCTGTAAGATGAATCTTCTCAGGTTTGATTTCCAATAGGCTACAATCTCATCTTTTGTGCTTCTAAGGGATGTGGCAAGAAAGAGAAAAAGCCCAAGCTTAAAGGCTGAACAAATTCAACCAGATATGCTGGCTGAACTCCCTCACATAGAGTGGAGCTGAATCCATTCATTCCCTCATTGCCATCTTACCTCCCCAAAGCAATCTGTGTCACATACTACTCTTTATTTTTCATGGGGTGAGGGGAGGTGGAGGGGAGGTACAGTGAGAAATGGCCAGCTTCACTGAGGATTTTATATGCAAGAACAAATAACAGTCTTGTAGACAGGTTCAGGAAAATTTTTCAGAATTCAGAAAATTCAGCAGCCTTTCCACACTGACCATTGTCATGGCAACGCACTATCTGATGGCAGCATGCGTCACCATGCTGGAGGGGCACAGTATCAGTATAGCAGGTTAGCCTGGCCATTTTTAGCAACATTTGGACTTCTTTCTAGCCTCGTTTCTTAAAGGTTTAGCTGAATTTCTCTTTGGTTCTGAGCTTCCGTGTTCTGCTAAATTTGCATGGCTAGAAAACAAGACTTTGTCAATATGAAAGGGATGGCTAAATGGAAAGTCTGAACATTGCTAGTATTCTATAGCCACTCCACTTGCTGTCTACCCTCTCTGGCTCCTCCTCACCCACTCTTAGCCATGTAGTTTCTCTTCTTCTCTGCATCAATTCTTTCTTATACACGGCATCACCTCCCCACACCCAACAACTGTGACTCATCTGCCAACCCCTGCACTCTCACCATATTCTTTCTTTTTCTTTTTTTATTTTATTTTATTATTATACTTTAAGTTCTAGGGTACATGTGCATAACGTGCAGGTTTGTTACATATGTATACTTGTGCCATGTTGGTGTGCTGCACCCATCAACTCGTCAGCACCCATCAATTCGTCATTTATATCAGGTATAACTCCCAATGCAATCCCTCCACACTCCCCCCCCCCCATGATAGGCCCCGATGTGTGATGTTCCCCTTCCCGAGTCCAAGTGATGTCATTGTTCAGTTCCCACCTATGAGTGAGAACATGCGGTGTTTGGTTTTCTGTTCTTGTGATAGTTTGCTAAGAATGATGGTTTCCAGCTGCATCCATGTCCCTACAAAGGACGCAAACTCATCCTTTTTTATGGCTGCATAGTATTCCATGGTGTATATGTGCCACATTTTCTTAATCCAGTCTGTCACAGATGGACATTTGGGTTGATTCCAAGTCTTTGCTATTGTGAATAGTGCCGCAATAAACGTACATGTGCATGTATCTTTATAGCAGCATGATTTATAATCCTTTGGGTATATACCCAGTAGTGGGATGGCTGGGTCATATGGTACATCTAGATCTAGATCCTTGAAGAATCGCCATACTGTTTTTCATAATGGTTGAACTAGTTTACAATCCCACCAACAGTGTAAAAGAAACTACCATCAGAGTGAACAGGCAACCTACAGAATGGGAGAAAATTTTTGCAATCTACTCATCTGACAAAGGGCTAATATCCAGAATCTACAAAGAACTCAAACAAATTTACAAGAAAAAAACAACCCCATCAAAAAGTGGGCAAATGATATGAACAGACATTTCTCAAAAGAAGACATTCATACAGCCAACAGACACATGAAAAAATGCTTATCATCACTGGCCATCAGAGAAATGCAAATCAAAACCACAATGAGAGACCATCTCACACCAGTTAGAATGGCAATCATTAAAAAGTCAGGAAACAACAGGTGCTGGAGAGGATGTGGAGAAATAGGAACACTTTTATTCTTTCTTTTTCTATTTTCTCTTTGTAATATACAGCATCCTAGAATCTTAGGGTTGGAAGGAGCCTTAACAGCAATTTAGTCCAATCACCCTCCCCCAAGGCAGGGGCCCTTCTACAATATGACAGCCTAGGGATTGTCTAGCTTCTATTTGTATATCTCCAGTGACAGAGACCTCATGCCTTTCTGGGCAGTCTGTTCCACTTTGGATAGTTCTAATAGTTAGAAAATGTCTTCCTTCTATTGAATGACAATCTGCCTTTATAAAATATCCATCCATGGGTCCAGCTCTATGCCTTGCGGCCACATAGACTCTGTCTATGCCCTTTGCTCTGTGACAGATATATGGAGTAGAGACCACATCCCTGAGTCTTCTCCAAAAGGTCCCAGCACCTCCAACCAGACCTCTTGGAGCCTGGGCTCTAGTTCTCTCCCCAGCCTGACTGACCTCCAGGAACATGCTCCTATTTGTCTAGAGCCCTTTAAAATGAGGTCGATACTGCATTAGCATCTCTGGAGGCCACTTTGCCCTGGTGACTCATACTGAGCTCCGAGTTGACTCAAATCCCTAATTCTCTTTTAGCAAAATGCTGCTAAGCCATGTTGCCCGGATTTGCATGCAGGTAGTTGCTTTTGTAGGACCCAATTCCTGGTCCTTATGTTTTCTTCCAGTTTGATTTCATTGTGTTACAATCAGAATATTGCTTTAACCTGTTAGGATCTTTAAAAAGCTTGACTTCCATGTAATTTTCATGTCCTTTAAGATCTATTTCTTTTTCATCAACCCTTATCCCAGCCTTTTATCTCAAATCTCTGTTTGATTTTCTGCTCTTTTAGGGTTCTTACCTTTCCTCGTTCTCTTCCCTTTGCATTACCTTTCTTATGTCTTCTCTCACTTGTCATTTCCATTTCCTCAATAGCAAGATGCCACCACTCTCTGGAGCTATGTGTCTGGGTATGTGTGCAGGGAAGTAAGGGCATACACATATCTGCCCATATGGAGGTGTGAGCGAGTAGCTTCAAGGCTTGCTTAGTTCCCCTGTTTCTATTCTTTGTCTGTGGCTCTACCAGGATTTAGAGCCTGAATGGGGGAAAAAGGCAGAGTTGAAGGAAAAAGGGTAAGAGAAGCTGGTCCAGGATCAGTTCTGAGGAACACAGGACGTGTGCACCAGGTTTGAGGGGAGCAGGGAAAACTAGGGCTGGATGGCTAGTGTTCATCAGGGCTGCAACACAGTGAGAAGGACTGGAGAAGGGCCAGGAGTGGAAGGACTTTGAAGGCCTTAAAATTTGGATAAGGGAGGAAGATTTGGTTAGGAAGCAAGGACTTGTGGGGTCAGGAGCCACTAAGAGGTGAGAGGGAGTTAGCTTGAAACTATAGGGTCAGGAGAAGGCCGAGGGCTAGGGGACGCCTCAGAGGGAACAATCAGCAATGCTGTGAGAATAACCTTGAGAGTCTATGACTTCTTAGCATAGAAACTTTTCTCTGGTTAAATGAGCTCAGGACATGAAGACTTTGCTGCTGTCATATACTGGGCTCTGCTAGTAGATAGGGGCATTAATGTAACCTGCAGCAAAGACTCTCTGAGTGTAGTGTTTCCTCGGACTAACTTCAGCATAGAACAGGCCTCCTTTTGGTGTTGGATTATATTCCACTGAGGGACTCAAAGGTAGGAGAACTGGTGCTATCTTGGTCATTTTATGAATAAACATGGGAATTTCCCTGTCCAGGATGGGCAAAAAGATACCCTTGGCCTCTTAACTCTGGCAAATAATTAGGATCTAAAAAATACACATATGTATATGTACATTTAATTAAACAGGAAAATGGGTGCCAAAAATACTTACTGCGAATGGTAGATGAAGTGATTGTGAAGAAGCAGCTGGAGTTGAGAGGGGGCCCTACTGGAATGCTGAGGACACTGACCCCAAACAGCCAGTGGACAGTGGGATCAGGAGGGCAATGCCCTGATGGCTGCCACTTCCCCTCCACCCCGAGGCCTAGAATGATTCCAGGCCAGCCTTGGGGAAGGGAAGGAGGCTAGGCCAGGAAGGAGGCTAGGCCAGGAAGGAGGCTAGGCCAGCAGCCCATCTGCAGTACTCTGGCTGAGTCCAGAGAACCCACTCCCAGGGCGTCAGAATCGCTGACTACTCGTTGTAGTTCCACATTCTTTTGAGGCTCTACTGGATCAAGGACTCATACACACTGGAACAGAATGTCTGTGAGCCCCCTCCCCACCCCCAGTAAGTCTGAACTGACTTGAATTTTCCTCTTTTTTTTTTTTTTCCTGGGGACAGAGTCTCGCCCAGGCTGGAATGCAGTGGTGTGAACATGGCTCACTGCAGCCTCGACCTCTTGGGCTCAAGGGATCCTCCTGCCTCAGCCTCCCAAGTGTTTGTGACCACAGGCTATTTTCTAAATTTTTTGTAGAGGTGTAATCTTGCCATGTTGCTCAGGTTGGTTTTGAACTCCTGGGCTCAAGCAATCGTCCCACCTCAGCCACCCAAAGTGCTGGGATAACAGGCATGAGCCATGGTACCTGGCCAACTTTTCTGATCTTAAAGAGTGCTTTACTATTGGCCTTTTGAAAGAAAAAGGGTCTCAGGGAACACTTTAGAACTGATTTTCCCCTGGCAGGGCCAAAAGCTGAACCCTTTGTCCTTCTGAGGTGACATTAGCCAGCCAAATGACAATCCCAACCAGAGTGGCCAGTGTAGAATTCCAGCTACAAGCTGTCAGGCCAAGAAGAGGTTTCCCTTCCAAGTCGGTGAAATGATTAGCTACCAAAAGGCAAATGGTATTTAAGGAAGTCCCCACTGATGGGCCACCACAAACTGGATGGAACAAGGAGGGCAGGCCTCGAGGGGCAGTGCTCACCTTTGATGTAGTTGAGGATTTGCTGGATTCGGTGGGGCTCATTGCGGTCTGGCCGGCAGCTTGGCGTGATTTCCAGCACATAATCAGGACCATATGCTGTGAAAAACTGTAAGGAAAAGGGAAAGGCCAAAAAACAAACTAAGCCACATAAAACCTCCAAACCAACCACATACAAACAATCAAAAGAAACACACTACCGACAAGGCAAGGGAGGCCTCCTTGGGCAGAACAGGATGATGCAGCAGGAAGCCCTGTCTTGGTGGTATCACTACTCCCCTTGCTCAGACCTTCAATGATAGTCCCCTGTGAAATTATTTAGCTTGCTGTCCAACGATCTCTCTGCTTAGGTCTCAACTTTTCTCTCCAACCTCAGCTCTTATTGCTTCCTTGTCCTCTGGCCACACTAGACTGCTTGGTGCTCTTCCAAATCACACCATGCTTTCTCTTCCCTTAGGATCTTTGCCATTGCTCTTTCCTGGGGCCTGCAAAGGCCCTCCCCCAGTCCCTGCTGCCTGTGAAAAACCTCCCCATCCTTCCAGGCGCAGCTCAAATGTCACCTCCTTCACAAAGCTGTCCCTCCTTCTCCACCAACCCCAAGAGCATTCTGTTGATACTTCTTTCAGGGCCCTTAAATACACAGCGCTTGCCTGCACATCACATGCAGGTCATTGTGCTGGTTGCAGAGGGACTGTAAAGATGGGTGAGACCTCCTCTGGGGTCCTCTAGGTGCTCACAGGCATATTCTGCATTGGGTAGAGATTTTTCAACATTGACCCAATCTCCCCACACTGGACTGTCAGCTCCCTGAAGGCAGGCAGCACCTGTGTCCTATTCATCTCCTTGGTCCTCACAGACCATGGCAACTGCCTGTTAGTTTTGGTTGCCTTGAATTCCCTGGCCCAGGAATGGCAAAGAAGTCTAGTTTCTCTATTTTAACTTTTCTTTCTCTATAGTAGAGTTTATTTGGTTTTTAATTCAGGGAATCAAAATAAATGTTTGTGGATTCTATTTCTAGCTTGGTAGATGACTCCTTGTGACCATTGGGAAGTCACAATATCTGATTCAGCTTCTCTGGTAGGACCGACTTGGGGAAAAATACTCCACGACAAAGGGAATCATTCAATCGGGATAAGTCTTTGAATGGGAAATATGCAAAACTACTATTTCTGTTTAGTTTTTAATAGAAATAGTATTTGTGCACACTCTCCAGAGGGAGAGCATATGGTCCTTAACGTTATGTGCTTTCAATAGTGATATTGTTAGGTGGTAAGTAAACCAGGGAAATTCAAATTCCATCAAAACAAAATGGTACAGAGGGCATGAAAAAAGGATCTTGATACGCGTCATGATTTTGATGCCATTCAAAGAGCTTCTTAAAAATAATCCAGAGTTATTGCTATTGTCACCAAATTATCCTTGTTAAGAGTCTGGATGTACATCTGGCACCGTGGGAGATGTTGTGGAACAATCTCTAGGGATTCTAACAGTGTCTTTGTAGAATCCATGGAAGTAATTTGATGGGGAGATGGTTTTGCACATCCATGACAGAAAACTCTACACATTTAATTAAAAGAAAAATGCCCAAGACTGTGCCAATGCTTATAATGCCCTTTGTGTGTATATATGTGTGTGTGTGGACTGATCTAGAAAGAAAGAGGGGCTTAGGTCCTTCCTGTTGGAGTTATTACTCTCTGATACCTGAAGCCCTGAGTTACAGAGATAGAAAAGGCTTTGAGTAGAGATTGGCTTTACTAAACCTATATGTGGAACAGACAAGAGGGGTTACCTGGGGGACACATCCAGAACCAGTACCCCCTTTCCCCTGTATCATGGTTGAAGAAACTTGTATTTTTAGCCTAGGAGGACCCCTCGGTCCAAGTTTGAGGACCTTGTGGGCTTGGCTGTGGAAGAGAAGGCTTTAAACAGGTGTGACACTCTCTCCTTAGGCGGCCTCTTCTTCAGAGTGTGTCAAGTGGTACACTCATTTCATGGGTATGAAAAGACAGGCTTAGATAGTGCAACAGAAGAAAGGCAGCTGCAATGAAGAAGCTCCTCTTGGAGACCTGAAGCCCTAGCATCAACGTGCTATAAAAATCAGGGGCAGGGTACCTAGCTGAGGTATAGGAGGAGGGAATGTTCTGCCTCCAGGTGCGAAGATGACACTGCTGATTCTCTGTCAGTGAGACATGTCATGAGCTGCTTGATTAGGGTTGAGTGTTTGGAACAACACGTCCTCACTTATGTGTGCCTATTATGCACTTACCTTCACTCTCCTACTTTAGCTCCCTCTTTGATCAAGAGCACACGGTTGCAAGATGGTCAGCTGGGACCAGGACTGGCTGCTATGTGACAGAACTCAGTTCTACTGGGATTAAGCCTCTTGTCCTGGTTTCATTAGCACCTGGCTTTAACTAACTGATCCACACGGTAGGCACAGTCATGCATAACCCATTCTTTGCTGAAGCAGATTGGCTGCAGGTAATAGCAAAGTCTTGGTTCCTCAAGTTCTCCCCACCTTTGCCCATCAAATGTTATTCCCAGGTCCTGCTTATTTGCACTATTCTTAGGTTAGGGGACTCAGATGGTTTAAGAAAGTCCTTGTGTTGTGAGCCAGTTCTACATGGCAGCTGGCTGGCCTGCAAAGTTAGAAACTTATGTCATGTTCTCTTTGCATACCCTGTAGTGTCCAACTCAAGTCATCACAGGTTTCCCTTAAATGTATGTTGAATTAAATTAACTCACCAAGGGTTTAGCTAGCCATATAGCTAATTGTGTGAAATAATTCAAAGAATCAATTCATAGCATTAATATTTTTTCTAGACTCTTGAGGTAGCATGATGAAGTGGAAAGAGCACTGGCTTTAGAGTTGGGGGAGCTAGATTTTGGTGCCTGAATTTAGCTTGTGTGCCTCAGGTAAGCTTCTTTTTTTTTAAGAAAAAAATTTTAAATGTCAATAGCTTTTGGGGGTACAAGTAGTTTTTGGTTACATGGATGAATTACATAGTGGTGAATTCTGACATTTTAGTGTACCTGTCATCAGGTAAGCTTTTTAATCTCTGTTTCATCATTTCCACCTGACGATGACAAATGCTGACCTGGTTGGGTTGTTAGAAGTCAATGAGATAATATCTATAAAAGGGCCTAGCACAGGGCCCAGCACATAGTAGAACTTTAATAAATGTGAATTCCCTTCTCCTGGGGCAAGAGGCCCTTGCCTAGCCAAGACTCATCCACACTCTGAAGGATGTCAGGTGAAGCGCTTAGGGCTGAGATGTAGAAAGACGAGTCTGTTCTTCCTGTCAGACCAAGCTCAGCAGCCTCAGTGTCCCTCCCTGCTTGCTTAAGCCATTAGCTTAGCCTGGGAGAAACTGACTAGCCTGTGGAGAAACGGACTTCTCTCATAGTTTCCTGTCCTACAGTCCTGCCACTTGTTACTTACTGGCGAGGTGGAAAGGAAATACAATCACGTAAGGCAAAAGAGATGTTGGGGTGGAGGGATTTGGCTAGAACTAGAAATAGCTTGAGGCCCCACCCTGAAACTGCCCTCCAGCCCCGAAGAGGAAAGGAAATGGGCAAGCAGCAATCCCATTCCCAGACAGGTGGAGCAGGGGATGAAAGAGGCCAGCTGACCTTCAAGGGAAAATGCTGGCTTTGATCTCAGTGGAGGAAAGACGGAGGTGCTAACCCCTCTCCACCCTTTCCCCTTTCCCCCTCAGCACATCTTTTGCTTTCTGGGCTTTAGTTTATGCACTTTTGAGGGAGAACATGGTACTGAAAAGGGGACAAATGGAAAATATGAGATGGGGCAGAGGGATGCAAGTGAAAGGTAGTGGCTATTCTAGGGTAGTTGGTCCCTTCTCAACCCTAGAGTCAATGAAGAAAGAAACGTAAATAGCTCAACTTGAGTTCAGATCAGCCCAAGCTTGAGTTCAGTTCAGCCCACCTCAGTGCTCTTTTCTTGCTCATGTCTCTTCAGGTCTTGCTCACACAGTGAAAGTGGCATGCAATTAGATAGTTGGTCAAAAAGATATTCAGAAGAAGCCCCAATGTTGCTGTTATTCCTCCATAATCATGTTTGGTTAGCAGAAACCAAGCAACAAACCTGAATCCACCAATCCTTTTATCCTTGCCTCAACATTTAGTAAGTATCTACTATGTGCCCAACTAGGTTAGTCATTGGGGTACAAAGACAATAGGACATGTTTCATAGGAGAGATTATTATAGAGCAGTGTGATGAGTGGTATGATATTAACAATACTACATGTATTACAAGCTTATTATGTGTCAGGCACCTAAAGTGTCTAAGCATTTTTAATAGATTGACTAACTTAATTCTCACAACCAACCCATACAGTAACTACTATTATTGTTTCCATTTGAAGCTGAGGATCTAAAGCACAGGACAGTAGGATAACTTGACAGAAGTCATGCAGCTGGTATGTGTGGAGTGGAGATTTGAACTGAGGTCATTCCAAAGATCAGCACTAGCTATGGTAGCCTATACACTACCCAGAAAAAGTGACTGTGGAGTAGAGTCTGCAAAGGGGGTATAGAGGATGGGAGGGAGGCAGAGAGTATGAAACATAAGGGGCACATTTAAGGTATTGAAGTGAATTAGATATGACTAGGGGGCACGGGACAAGGAGAAGAAGGACACAAGGCTGGGGAGGCAGGCATGCATTTCATCATGGGCCCTGCTAAGGCATTTGGCATTATTCCTGACTAGAAGGTCCGTGAAGGCAGGACATTGTTTTGTTCCCTGCTGCATTGCCAGTTCCCAAAACAGTGTGTGCACCTACTAGGTGGTAGATACTTGTGGGATAAGTGAGTGGAAGCTTGTGGGAGATACTGCAAGCAAGCTTTTTTTTTTTTAGATGGAGTCTCACTCTGTCGCCCAGGCTGGAGTGCAGTGCTGTGATCTCGACTCACTGCAGCTTCCACCTCCAGGGTTCATGCGATTCTCCTGCCTCAGCCTCCCGAGTAGCTGAAATTCCAGGAGCACACCACCATGCCCAGCTAATTTTTGTATTTTTAGTAGAGATGGGGTTTCACCATGTTGGCCAGGATGATCTTGAACTCCTGACCTCAGGTGATCTGCCTGCCTCGGCCTCCCAGAGTGCTGGGATTAGAGGCATGAGCCACCAGACCCAGCCTTCTGCAAGCTTTCAAATGAGGGAATGAAGAGATCAGCTGTGCATTTTAGAGGGCTCACTGGCTACAGCGTGGAGAAGGTATTGGAATTTGAGGAGAGGAATGCTAGTTAGAAGGCTGCTGCTGTAGCCCTGTGGAATGGTAATAGGGCTTGAACCAGGAGAGGGTGGAAGGAATAGAAAGACAGAAAAACTTCAAAGATAGCATCAATAGGGTTAAACAGTAAATTGTATGTGGGGAATAAGGAAGAGGGGAATGGCAAGGATTTCTGGCTGCATAGGAGAAGCATGAACAGGATGAAGGATACAAGCAGAGGAGAAGGTTCGGTGGTAGGGTGTATGTGTGTGAGAGGGGAGTTCAGTCAGGAGCATGTTGAGGGTCAGGATGCTGATGACAGAGTGGTCTCCTAGTTTAGGAGAGAGGTTGGGCCTATGATACAATACATGTCATAGATTTAGGAGTTACCAGCAACATAAAATCAAGGAATTGGACAAGATTGCCATGGTTGCTGGGGGTGGGGGGAGCTTACTACAGAGTAAGAAGAGGGGAGAGGCAAGGACAGAATCTTGGGGAACAGCAATACTTCAGAGGTGGGTACAGGGAGTGGAAACAGTTCTGGCGACAATTTGAAATCTTGCTGAGAGGGTAAAAAAGAGGGAGCCTGAAAGGTGTCTTCTGATTTGTCCATTGGAAAGAGACCTTTGCTGCAGCAAAGTCAGTGGAGGGTGGGGAGAGGCCTGATGGGAGTGAGGAGGCAGAGATAAGAGTGATGACGGGAATACAGTAGTACCCCACTTATTCCCGTGGGATAGATTCTAAGATTCGCAGCGGATGCCTAAAACCACAGATAGTACTGAGCCTGATTGCTGTCAATCAGAACAGGTTTCTGTTGTCTTCCACCCACAGATTTAATGCCTTTGCCTTCTTAACTAGGCATTTATCCTTTACTGTGGCTGTAACTTTTGCAGTTTGAGGCATGAAAGCAAACCTAGCACAAAGTTTTCTTTTCTTTCCTTCTTTTTTCTTTTCCTTTTTCTTTCTTTTTTTTTTTTGAGATAGAGTCTCGCTCTTTCGCCCAGGCTGGAGTTCAGTGACACGATCTCGGATCACTGCAACCTCCACCACCCAGGTTCAGGTGATTCTCCTGCCTCAGCCTCCTGAGTAGCTGGGATTACAGGCGCGCACCATCACGTCCAGCTAATTTTTTTTTGTATTTTTAGTAGAGACAGGGTTTCACCATGTTGGCCAGGCTGGTCTCGGCTGGTCTCCAACTCCTGACCTTAAGTGATCCGCTCGCCTCAGCCTCCCAAATTGCTGCGATTATGGGTGTCAGCCACTGTGCCCAGCTCTTCAGGATTTCACAGAGAGATTTTTTCTTATTGTAGATCTTAGTAACCTCAGCATATGATTTTTTTCCTCCCTTAAGTTGAGAACTTTCACCTTTTCACTAAAAGTACTTTACGGTTTCTCTTTGGCATATCCGAACTGCCTGCATCACTACTCTTGTGCTTTGGGGCCATTATTAAGCAAAATAAGGGTAACTTGAACACAAGCACTGTGATACTGTGACAGTTGGTCTGATAATCAAGACAGCTACTAAGTGACTAATGGTGGGTAGCATAGATGGCATGGATACTCTGGACAAAGGGATGATTCACATCCTGGGTGGGAGGGAGCAGGACAGTGTGAGATTTTATCATGCTATTCAGAACAGCATGCAATTTAAAACCTGAGAATTGTTTATTTCTGGAATTTTCCATTTAATATTTTTAGACCACAGTTGTCACAGCAGGTAACTGAAACTAAGAAAAGTGAAAGGGCGGATAAGAAGGGGACTAGTGTATACCAGCAGTCCCCAACCTTTTTGGCATCAGGAACTGGTTTTGTGGAAGATTATTTTTCCATGGACCAGGGAGGTGGGGATGGTTTCAGGATGAAACTGTTCCGCCTCAGATCATTAGGCATTAGTTAGATTTTCATAAGGAGTGCACAACCTAGATCCCTTGCACATGCAGTTCACAGTGGGGTTCACACTTCTATGAGAATCTAATGCTGCCCCTGATCTGACAGGAGGTGGAGCTCAGTTGTTAATGCTCACTTGCCTGCTGCTCACCTTTTGCTGTGCAGCCCAGTTCCTAACAGGTCAGCAGCCCCGTGGCCCCAGTGGGGTTGGGGACCCCTGCTGTATACTATTTTTTTTTAATCTTTTTTTCCAGGAGTTTGATACAGGGGTAGGGCTGGGGTAGGTGGGTGTTTTAAGATGGGAGGATATTAAGTATGTTTACGGGCTGAGGGAAAAGAGTCTATAGGATGGGAGTCAGAGGCAGCATAATAGGTATTTTGAGTTAGTTATGTCTGTATTTCTGGCCCATTAGAGATCCACAAGGGAAGAATATATATATATATATTTTAATCTTTATATTATCCACAGCTCCTAACATAAGGCCTGGAAAATAATAGGCGCTCAATTCATGTTTGCTGAATGAATGAAACAAAATGATTGGGATTCTGAACAGATTCACATCCAATAGGGCGAATTAGGTTCTTGAAGGATGGGGTGATTCTAGACAGGCAGGGATGGAGTGTGTGTCGGGGGATAGTTAGAGGAGGCAAGAGAATGCAGGACAAGTTTGGGGACCAGCAAGCGCTATTAGTGGGCTAAAGTTGGAAAAAGAGAGCACAGGAAGCCTTGATTCCCATGTTAAGGAGACAAGACATGATGTGACAGGCAATGAGGCAGGGTCAGGACTGGAGCTGAGCCTTATAGGAACTGAGAGCAGCAAATGCAAGTGGAGGCACCTGCAATAGTACAAGGTGGGGGACAAAAAAGGCTTGAACCAGAGTGATTGCTGTGGGGATGGAGCAGATGGGAAAGAGATACTGTGATAGGGCCGAGCGTGGTGGCTCTCCCCTGTAATCCTAGCACTTTGGGAGGCTGAGGCAGGTGGATTCCATGAGGCCAGGAGTTTGAGACCAGCCTGACCAACATGGTGAAACCCCATCTCTACTAAAAATACAAAAATTAACTGGGCATGGTGGTGCATGCCTGTAGTTCCAGCTACCTGGGAGGCTGAGACATGAGAATCCTTGAACCCAGGAGGCAGAGGTTGCAGTGAGCCAAGATTGCACCACCGCACTCTAGCCAGGGCAACAGAGTGGAACCTTGTCTCAAAAAAATAAAAATAAAAATAAAAATAAAAAAAAAGGCTGGGCGTGGTGGCTCACGCCTGTAATCCCATCACTTTAGGAGGCTGAGGCGGGTGGATCACAAGGTCAGGAGTTCGAGACCAGCCTGACCAACATGGTGAAACCCCATCTCTACTAAAAATACAAAAATTAACTGGGCATGGTGGTGCATGCCTGTAGTCCCAGCTCCTAGGGAGGCTGAGGCAGGAGAATCGCTTGAACCCAGGTGGCGGAGGTTGCAGTGAGCTGAGATTGCACCACTGCATTCCAATCTGGGTGACAGAGAGAGACTCTGTCTCAAAAAAAAAAAAAAAAAGCAAGCAAGCAAGCAAGCTTCTGTCCAAATCCCTTTCTATAAAAATCCAAGTAGCTCTTGCATTTTTTATTGTTAACTCAAGGCCTACTTTTTCCTAAAAATTATACTTGCTTCTATCAGGGCAAGTCCGAGGTCAATGCCCAAGAGAGCTTGCAGACCCCTGAAGCTTTACTGTTTTTAGTTGGGGAAGTCATGCCTGTGACGGTAATGTGGGTTCTGGTCAGGAAGAGCATTTCTTGTCCTGAATCACGCTTTGAAAAGAACTCATCATAACCAGAATAACATGGCACCAGCACTTTGAACCATAACATGGTCTTGTACGATGCTTCTCAATCTCTCTTATATCACCAATTACTCCATCAAAGAACTTGGGCTCAACCATGATGAAAACAAAAAAGCCCTCTTTTTTCCCAGAAAAACATTTCTGTTTACAGGAAATTCAGTGATTACATATGCCATTTATGGTACATTTTAAGGACATAAAATTGCAGTGATATTATTTGGAGTAGATTTTATTGCCATGGCTTTACAACACAAACAAACAAAAATAATAACTCCATTAGTTGTTGAATTGAACTGGCAGGAAGCAGCACATCAAAAGCGCTTGTGAGCAGGCAGGAGGATGGGGGACTGGGAGTGTCTAGAGCCCAACCAAAAGGTCAGGGAGATAGGGGCTATTGAAGATAAGATGCTACATGTGGAGGTGAAGATGAGGATGGAAAAAAAGTGAATTCTTAGTTGCTGGAATAGAAACCTGGTGTTCTGTCTAGACTACATCTGTATCCTACCTGTGGTACTCATTTTACCTCTGAACACAGAGTTGGCACTTAAGAACTGCTTGGTGGTGAGGCTTATACACCAGTGCATGGTTGTGCCAAGAATTGTTTGAGTGAATGAAGAGAGCATGGAAATGGTTTTATTTTTCAGATATTTAAATGGTATCTAACCTATTGGTATAAAAAAGGTTTATTAAGCAAAATAATCAGGCAAACCTGGGAAATGTTATCTTACTGGAGCACTAATTATAATAATAATTATTATTATTTAGAGGGAAGATCTTACTCTGTCACCCAGCCTGGTGTGCAGTGATGCAATCGTAGCTCACTGTAACTTGAGCACTAATTATATTTAAGCAAAGAATATGCTCAATATTAACATCTTATTTCATTAGCTAAAAGTACTTAGAGGCTTTCATGAACACATATATATAGCCCTTTTGCATGTCATCTAATTAGTAACGTTCTTATGTTAGTCAATCCACAGTAGTGTGTGTGCGTGTATATGTGTGCATGTGTGCACATGCATGCATTGTGCTAAGCATCATCATTCTAGGCCCTGGGGGCAAGCTGGGTACCAAAAAAAAAAAAAAAAAAGAATAAGGTCTGATGACTGCTCTCAAGGAGATGACAATCAAATAGAGAGGGAAGATATAATTATAGCAAAAGCAGAGGAATAAATCCAAGCTACGGTATGTGGTATTAGTTAGTGTACAATAAAATGCCCTCACATGTGTGGGGCACTGGACAAATTAGGTGACTTGTCCAAGATCATAATCTTAACACTATGTAATACAGTTAACAGATGTGAACTTGAACCAATGATTTTGAACTTCCCATTTTATAGGATTCCACTACATCATGAAGCAATATGCATAGCAGTTAAAGACTGAGATTTCTGGAGTCATATGGGATGAGCCCTACATCTTTGCTCTACCATTGATGTAGTTTGGATGTGTGTCCTCTCCAAATTTCATGTTGAAATGTGATCCCCAATGTTGGAGGTGGGGCCTGGTGGGAGGTGTTTGGGTCATGGGTGCAGATCCTCATGAATGGCTTGGTGCTCTCCCCATGGTAATGAGTGCATTCTCGCTCTGAGAGTTCATGTCACATTTGTTGTTAAAAGAGTCAGGAAGCTCCCCCGTCTCTCTCTTGCTTCCTCTCTGGCCATGTGACATGCTGGTTCCCTTTGCCTTCCGCCATGATTGGAAATTTCCTGAGGCCTCGCCAGAAGATGTTGGTGTCATGCTTGTACAGCCTGCAAAACTGTGAGCCAATTAAGTCTTTTTTCTTTATAGATTACCCAGCCTCAGGTATTCCTTTATAGCAATGCAGATGGACTAACACAACCATTTACTAGCTGTGTGGCCTTAGGCAAGTGACTTAACTGTTCTGTAATTTGGTATTCTTGTTTGTAAAATGGGAATAATAACAGAACCTACCTTTTAGGACTGTTGTGAATTCTGAAGGCTTACCCTGTATCCCAAAATGCTGAAGCTAGAAAGAGTGGCAGAGAGATCAAGAAGAGAAGGATTCCAAGTGAAAATGACTAATAAGAAAGATGGAAAAGAAGCGGAGGGAATGAGAAATTTGAAGTGGTAGGAGAGAGGCACAGAGGTGACAGAAATGAGTAGAAGAGATAAAAATGAGAAGGGGCTTAGATTGGGAAGGGGAAGAAGGAGGTCTAGAGGAGGAGACAGGGAAGACAAGGGCAGGGTGGCAGGGGTCTCCCTGCAGGCCAGAATTTTCCTTCAGGGTATGGTTTCAAGGGTTTTAGGGAAGGGCCCTGGCCAAGACTAATACGTTGCCCCATCACTGCTGATCCTCAAATTTCCACGATTAGAGAGAATTCCTTCTTCATACTGTGTGCAGAGCCAACTCTGGTTATACCATATGTCTCTGTTAATCAAATGAATATTTTGGAAACAAGCCTACACACGAAGGTTTTTTACATCAAATTTTCCTTAAGCCAAGGGTGGGGATGGAAGAAGGAAGAGTATAGGGATATTGCTTTACCTGGCTTGTTGCTGGAGAAGTACTAAGATGACTTTGAAAACTGCTTCTACTGGAGGATTAATAAGAATTGATTCTTATACTACTCCAAACAACTGCACTCTCTCCATCCCTTTACTTCTGAACTTATTAAAATTTCTCTTTTCTTCAAAACCTTGAGCTCCTCATTTCTCAGACACTTCAACTCACTGCAACCCACACCTCCAATGAATTTTTTTTTTTTTTTGAGATGGAGTCTAACTCTGTCACCCATGCTGGAGTGCAATGGAGCGATCTTGGCTCATTACAACCTCCGCCTCCTGGGTTCAAGTGATTCTCCTGTCTCAGTCACCTGCGTAGCTGGGATTACAGGCGTGCATCACCACACACAGCTAAATGTTTTGTGTTTTTAGCAGAGACGGGGTTTTACCATGTTGGCCAGGCTGGTCTTGAGCTCCTGACCTCAGGTGATCTACCCACCTTGGCCTCCCAAAGTGTGGGATTACAGGCATGAGCCACCGTGCCCGGCCTTGAACTTTTTTTTTTTTTTTTTTTTTTTTGAGACGGAGTCTCGTTCTGTCGCCTGGGCTGGAGTGCAGTGGCCGGCTCACTGCAAGCTCACTCAATCTCAGCTCACTGCAAGCTCCGCCTCCCGGGTTTACGCCATTCTCCTGCCTCAGCCTCCCGAGTAGCTGGGACTACAAGCACCAGCCACCTCGCCCGGCTAGCTTTTTGTATTTTTTAGTAGAGATGGGGTTTCACCGTGTTAGCCAGGATGGTCTCGAACTCCTGACCTCGTGATCCGCCCGTCTCGGCCTCCCAAAGTGCTGGGATTACAGGCTTGAGCCACCGCACCCGGCCTGAACTGTTTTAAGAAGAGAGATGGCAAAGAGATTTCAGCTTCTTGACAACTCGGATTGATCAGTAGTAGCTGCTTGGGGTACTGTGTTGAGAAACATTCTGAGGCTGTGCCTTGGTTCACAACAGGGAAGTGGGCCATGATCAATTTGCGATGTATCCATAGGGGTACATAGGGTGGGGTCTGAGGGCACGTAGTCATATGTGCCCTACATTTGCTATTCCTGCTTTAGGACATCAAGAGTGACCTCCTAATTACCTAACTAAGGTCTTCTTTTCAGTTATCACTAATCCTATTTGATCTCTTTCCAGCACATGTCATTACACTATCTTCTCCCTCATAACAACTGCTCTCCCTGTTCCTTCTCAGTCTCCTTCCCTGGATCCTCTTCTTTCATCTGTCTCTGAAATGTAGGTGCCCTTGGGTTATATCCTCAGCCTCTCTTCTCTTTCTTTGCAGGAGTTCGCGCCCTCTCTCGGTGTTGTAATCACGCCTACATGGAGATCCTACATCTCTGGGTCCTGTCAGTGTTTGTCATCAGCCTCTGACATGCATTTATAATCATCTGCTGGACATTTCTACCTGGAAAATTTGAATTCTTGGTATTTTGCACAATGTGTTCTAAGTAGAGCTGATTGTAAGTCCTTCCAAAGAGAATGCTCATCATCTTTCTTTTATGTTTACTCAGCAAGTCCCACCATACAATAAGCTCTTCAAGAAAGATTTGTACTTATGACCCTGAATGGGTTAGTGTGTTTGTGCTTCGTTTAGAGGCAATGGATTTTGTGCGTTCAAAATACCTGAAATAATACCATTCTGAACATGCCTGATTTCATCAAAATACCCGAAATAATGGGTGATGGGCCCAGTAAAAACCCAGACTTCACCACCATGCAATATATGTATATAAGAAGCCTGCACTTGTACCCTCTAAATATGTACAAAAAAAGACTTCCGAAATAATACGGGTTAGGAGATCTCTACCTCTGTGATAGTCCCATTGTTTGATGAGCAATGATTTTTTTCTCACTACTTTTTAAACAAAGAAAAACATTTCTAACTGTGTGCAAGAAGATAGAAAGAGACATAGAGCACTCCCAAGACTGGCATTATCTCTCAGGGGACAGCCCGATAGCAAGCGCTATGCTTTGTGTATTACAGGTTGAATATCCCTTTTTTGAAATACTTGGGTCCAGAAGTATTTTGTATTTTGAATTTTTTTTCAGATTTTGGAATATTTGCATTATACGTACTAGTTGGGCATGCCTAATCCAAAAATCCGAAATCTGAAATGTTCCAGTGAGCAATTCCTTTGCATACCATGTTGGTGCTCAAAAAGTTCTGGATTTTGGAGCATTTTGGAGTTCACATTTTCAAATTTGGGATGCTCAACCTATATTTGAAAACAGTCACTGGTTATCTGCTGGGGCAGGATTCAGTGTGGTAGGTGCTGGGGAGATGATGATGACACAGATACAATCTCTAGTCTTGAAGAGCTTACAGTCTAGTAGAGAATGCAGACAAGTACAGGAATAACTATGATGAGAAGAATGTCAGAGGTAAGTCATTTCTCAAGGGAAATTCTGAAGTGGGAATTCTTAATTCTGAGTGTGGGGGCTGAGTAATGAATAAGGCTTCATGGAGGAGATGGGAGGCAGTCAAACTGGCCTTGAAGGATGAGCAAGATTTAAGTAGGAAGGAAGAGAAGGTATGAAACGCACAAGAAGTAGAATGAGGATGATGAAGATATACTGTAAACAAGTCATCAAAAATTAATTTATACAGAAAGAACAGAGTACTGGGTCAAAATCAGCACCAACACAGCTCTGTAAGCAACTTTCTTGTCTGCTTTGAATAATGCATGTTTCTTTTGTGATGGACCACAATAGAATGATGGCCTTGGCAGAGAGGGGCAAAGCCATGGATGGAATTGCTACTCCATCAGAGTAGGATTTATCTCTGATATATCCATCAGAGAGGTTACTTGGGGCAAATTGGAGTTGCACTTGCTCAGCACCTATTGATTCATTTATTCACTCATTCACATGATACCAATATTTCTTGAGCACTCCTGTGTGCCAAGCTGTGGTCATGAAGAGATGCATGAGACTTGGCCCCTGCCCTCAAGGAGTGAATGGAGAGACAGCTATGCAAATGATCAATTGTAATGCACTGTGGGAAGAACCATAATCGAGGTGCAGACAAGGAGCTCCTGCAGTCCAGAGGGAAGACAAAGCAAAATCCTAGTCAGCCTCTAACTGATTTCCCTGTCTCCCCTGTCTTCCTGAGCTTTCCATCAGAAATTCAGATCTGATCATGTCATTCCCTTGCTTAAAAACCGTGGTTGGCTCCCCACTGACTGCAGGACTGAGTCCAAACTTGAAAGCAGGACATACAAAGGCCTTCACAGTCTGGCTCAGCTGACTTCTCCAGCCTTATCACACACCATGGCCTGGGCTACAGCCCCTAAACTGTAGCCACATTGACCTGAAGTGTCTCTCCCTACTCCTCTTTATCTGGTCAATTCTTCTGTTTCCCTCGAGCCCTTGCTAAATGTTGCCTCTCTACTGTGCCGTTCCCAGCTCCCCCAGATGGAGTAAGTTCCTCCTCTGTGTTCCCACAGCTCACTGCCTCTTGATTCTATCACTTACACATTCTAGTGTAACTGTTTTTGTGCTTGTCTCCTCCACTGGGCAGTGTTCTCCTCAAGGGTGGGAACACATTCTTTTCTTTGTCCCTAAGATTTGGTATGGGCCTGGCACATAGTAGGCGCTCCACACATCTTTACTGAGTGAATGAATGACTCTGACATGTGGCCAGTCAGGCCTGGTCATTGTCAGCAGCTGGCACTACTTAACATGAGAGATGCATACAAAATGAAGGGCAGCCAGAGTAGCTGAAAAACAGGCGGCTCTAGTGACATCATGACAAAAACAAACCAAAACTGGAGAAGGCTGAGACAACGCTTCCACTCACACTTTAACAAATGACTCTCGCTTCTGAGCAGCCCCTTTTTGTCTGCTCTCCCATTCACTTTCCAAAACCCAGTCATTGAAATGATTCTAATTATTCATGGTCAGTGGCATATCCAGGAAACACTTAGTTTACAAGCAATTAAAATACACTAAAATAGATTTATGTAGGTTGAACCTGATCCTGCTGGTAAGAAGGGAGTAAATGACATAGATCTTGGAGGGGTATTTGCTCTGCAAGGTTGCTTTTTATCATTCTTTATCTACCTTACTAGTTTGGTGCTAACATGGCAAGCATCCAGAGGTATTTCTTAAGGCAAGGGTACTGTGAACATAGCGGGGAGCCCGTTCCACAGTTGTAGACTTGGTGCTTCCTGGCAGCCAGCTGTCCTGTAAATGCGTGAGTGCCACCTCTGCCCAGGCCCACATGGCGCAGGGGAAAGGCTGGCTCAGAAGCAGGCAGCATGGAGTAGTAGGAAAGGTCGCCAGCACTGTGATCAGGGGCCTGGTTTCCACCAACACTTCATTCTTCAAGGCTCTGTCACCACATTGGTCAAATGGGGCACAAGTTTCCACCCTACCAACCTTAAAGTGTTGTATATGAGGATCACAGGAAGAAATTTTGTGAAAAGGTCTAGAGGCTAGATAAATGAAGGGGGTTTCATTTTCATTACAAAAACTCCAACTTATGACTGTTGGGCCCCTCCAAGGCTCTGGATGTGGCTAATGCTCACCAACAGATTAGCAAAGGCACACTTAGGCTTGTCCCCTAATAGTTTAAGAGTCCACACAAGGATGATTTATCACCTTGCCTCACTCAAACCAACAGCATTTTAATGTCCCTCTAATGAAGAGAGCAGTCGCAGCTAAACAAACACACCATTCAGTTCACAACAGACATGGGCAGCAAATGCCTAGCCCATGGAGTTCAGATGTCCTCAAAGATTTTGTGCCATCCTTTCCCACAGCAGGCTCTGCTTCCTTGAGTTTGACTCTAGGGAAAAAAAGGCCTCCTTTTGCTGCTCCACAAAACCTAGAATAACATATAGCTAAGCCATTCAATGGGCCAGTGTGATTGGCACAAAAAGTAGAATGAACAAAACGAAATGGCATATTTCAACATAAGCTTTTGAGCTAAATTCAGAGGTACTGCAAAAAAGGCCAAAAGGCTGGCACAAAAGTGGGGCAGAGAAGCAAAGGTCATGGAAAACCAGTCAACCAGAGTGATGGTCCACCTTGAGGTCTGACCTTAAATTATTAAGGCCATGAGACACATTGATGGAAACTCGTTTCCTCTTTATCTGCAAAAGGATCCTGGGTTCTTTCACGCTCTGTCACACCTCCCTGCCTTTCCATTCACCATTCCCTTTGCAGAGAATGCCCAGCTCTCCCTTCTCAGCCTAGACCATTCCTACTCAGCTTTCAAGACTCAGCTCAAATGTAACCTCTTTGAAGTCTTTGCTGACTCCCCAAAGGCAGAGTTCCTCATTCCCTCCCCTGTGTTTCCACGAGGTTTTTTTTTTTTTTTTTAGACAGAGTCTCACTCTGTCGCCAGGCTGGAGTGCAGTGGTGCGATCTTGGCTCACTGCAACCTCCAACACCCTGGCTCAAGAAATTCTTCTGCCTCAGCCTCCCAAGTAGCTGGGATTACAGGCACATACCACCACACCCAGCTAATTTTTGTATTTTTAGTAGAGACAGGGTTTCACCATTTTGGCCAGGATGGTCTCCATCTCCTGACCTTGTGATCTGCCTACCTCGGCCTTCCAAAGTGCTGGGATTACAGGCATGAGCCACCGCACCTGGCCATCCAAAAGGCCTTTTACAGCCCTCTGGCCCACTCTGGCATCTTTGTTTACATGCTCTCCTTCCCCATGGGGCCGTGAGTGCAGCTCTTAGGAGCAAGAACTACAACAGCACAAAGATGCTTTCTTAGCACAACGCAGGGCACAAAGATGGCCCTCACTCAAGGCTGGCTGAATAAATGAGCATTTGAGCAAACATGCACTGAACTCACTTGTTGGATCTGCATAGGACCCAGAGGAAAGTCTCATTAGGCAACGATTTGCTATGTTACACATGCTTCTTCAACACTGGTTTATCTGATTCGTGACGACCTTGGTGCTGGCAAGCTGCAAGAAGTCTGCTGGCAGAGGCAGCCTGACAATGTACCAGTGAGGCAAGGTATAGGGTGACCTCGTCCAGGCTCTCAGCTTGGTTCTCACAGCACGAAAACACGAGTTGGAAAAGTACTGCTCCCCGCCCCCACACCCCTCAACTCTCCTGTGCTTGCTTCTCAGGAAGTTGCCCAGCAGCACAGATAGCATCGTTTAGTACATTTGAAAACCGAAAATGCTTCCATTACCAGAGAGGAATGCCTAACGCACGGAGCCTGACCTGGCCAGGGGTCCCACAGAAGCTCTGGCTCAGCATCACAGCTTCTAGTTCTGTTTCCGGTTCTGCTAATGATGAACCCGATGACTTTGGACATATCAGCTCATTTCACATTCCCTGTCATCATATAGGGAGAATAATGAAAATGTTGCATGGAATGAATCAATGAGAAGCTTGACTGAGATCCTGGTGGACGGGGGAAACAGTGGTTGATGCTGGCAGAGCCTTTAGGGTTTTGTCGTTTTGGTTGTTTCTATCGTTTGTTAAGTGCAAATCACTCTGCCTTAAGCCCAGGTGTGCAGTCCATTGAGAGGAAGGGCAGGCAGGCAGGCAGGCAGGCATGCACCTCCAAACTGGGCTGCAGCAGAGCCAGTGCCGGTGGCAGTGGACAGGACTGGACGGGATAGGATGGGATGCTCAGATGCAGGCCGGCCAACAGCTGGTCTTGTGCTCCCCAGTAGGGACAGGAGCAACAAGCTCTAAAAGCTGTGCCTACTGGAGCAATTTAGTATTGAAATAAAATAAAACTAACGGCAAAGTCAATCTGACACATCTTTAATGATACACATAATGATCATTGTGCTGTACTGTAATTAGGCATAATGATAAGCAGCTCCTAAGAATGACTGTAATTACGATGACATTTACACAGCTGAACCAAATATTTCTGAGGTCAGCCAGGAAGGAGGTGGGGATTAGGGGTGGTTGGACAGGAGGCAGAGCACAAACTTGGTTGCAAGGCATTTCTCTGGTTTTCCTTGTCTCCCCACTCCACCCCAAGGTGACAGTCCCTCCACCCCTTATTGGGGAACAGAAAAAAGATCTGAGAGGGACCTGGGGCCTGAATGGCTAGTTCCTTTCTCCAGCCAGGGAGAGGCTATCCTGAAGCTCCTAGGGTTAGGGAATCTGGGATGTCCAGAGGGGCTTCAAGCTGATTAGTCCCTACTTTTCCATAAGGCCTGAAATTCTATCAAGTAGCCTTAAACCTAACAAGTATATGCCTAAAGTATGGGCCTTATTTGGAGCCTGATTTGAACAAATCCATGTAAGGGATATTTTGGGGACAACTGGGTAAAATTTAACAGAGATTGGTATTAGATGGGTTCTCTAGAGAAACAGAACTAATGGAATATATATATATATATATATGTATATATATATATGAGAGCTTTTTTTTGAGATGAAGTTTCACTCTGTCGCTCAGGCTGGAGTGCAGTGGCATGATCTCGGTTCACTGCAACCTCCCAGTGGCATGATCTCGGTTCACTGCAACCTCCCATGTGTACACACACACACACACACACACACATATATATACTTTAACCTAATCTTGACTTATTTCTCCCTTCCTACACCTGACGAATCCACATTCCTTTTTGGGAACATTATCCAGGTACCACTTCCTCCAGGAAGTGTTCACAGGTCCTTCCTTCTCCTATCTCCACACTATCCCCTGCTCGGGTCTTCTCTGCTTCCATAGCACCCTTGCATAATCTCTACTACAGCACTTATCACTGTGGATTATAAATGTCTTCCCGACTAGACATTGAGCTCTTTCAGGATAGAGAGTATGTCTTTTTTATCTCTATATAGCACAGGGCCTAGAACACAGTAGGGATCCTGTACATGCTTGATAAATACATGAATGAATGGATAGATGAAAGAACGAATATATTCTCTAGCAGAACATCAGAGACTTGGGAAGCATCCTCACCCTAAATCAAACACTGAGGAAGTAGAATTTTTAGTATGTGCTTAGATACCAAAAGGAGAAAGGAGATCTGTATCCTTGGATATGTTTTAAACTCTATGATGATGATGATGATGATGATGATGATGATGATGATAACTGACATTCAACATTTATTGCATTTATTGCATAGACTTATGAGCACAACTGCCTGGGTTTTAATTTTAGCTGTACCATTTGCTAGCATGTAATTTTGGGCAAATTACATAATTTTTTTTGTACCTTAGTTTCCTCATCTGGAAAATGAGGATGATAATAATACTATGTATTAAATGAAATAATGTTCTGCAAAGCACTTAGAATACTACCTGTAATGCAGTAAATACTGTATAAGGATTTGCTATTATTTATTACAATGAGTCAGCGACTGTGTTAAATCCTTCAGTTATTCATTTATGTATATTGAGAGCCTGCCAGTTCTAGGCCCTGGAGATGGTGTGCCTTCATGGAGCTTATATTTGACCTAACTCCACCCTCACACAATACAAGGGAGACACTATACATATCCCCAACATATAAAAAAGAAAAGTGAGGCTTAAAACTATTAAGTGACTTGTCCAAGGTCATAGAGCTCCTAAGTTGAAAATTAGGATTCTAACTCTGATCTGTGTGACTCCAAAACTCATTGCTTTAGACCAGGAGTTGACAAACTATGGCCCATGAGCCAAATCTGTCCCTCTGCCTTTTTTTTTTTTCCTTGAGATATAATTTACCCTTTTAGAGTGCATTGTTTAGTATATTCACAAGTAGCATATTTACAAAATTGTGCAACCAATATCTAATTCCAGAACATTTTCATCACCCATGAAGGAAACCCCATATCCATTGAGCATTCACTTCTTGTTCCCCTATTCCCTGGCAACCAGTAATCTACTTTCTGTCTTTATGGATTTTCATATTCTGGACATTTCATACAAATGGAATAATAAGAATATGTGGCCTTTTATGTCTTTCTTTCACTTAGCATAATGTTTTCAAGGTTCATCCATATTGTAGTATGTATCAGTAATTTGTTCTTTTTATGGCTGAATTCCATTGTATAGATACACATTTTGCTTATCCATTTATCAGTTGATAGACATTTGGGTTGTTTCCAAGTTTTTGGCTATTATGAATAATGCTGCTATGGAAATCTGTGTACACATTCTTGTGTGAACATATGTGGTTATATACCTAGGAATAAAATTTCTGGGTCGTTTGGTAACTCTATTTAACTTTTTAGGGAACTGCCGTGTTGTTTTCCCAAGTGGCTGCACCATTTTATATTTCCACCAGCAATGTATGAGGGTTCCTATTTCTCTGCATTGTTGCCAACATTTGCTATTATCCATCTTTTTTATTATTGTCATCCTAGTAGGAGTGAAGTGATATTTCATAGTGATTTGGGATTTGCATTTCCCTAATGACTAATGATGTCAGGCATTTCCTCATATATTTATTGACCAGTTATATATCTTCTTTGGAGAAATGTCTATGTGTATCCTTTGCTCACTTTAAAAATGGGTTATTTTGCTATTATTATTATTATTATTATTATTATTATTATT
>NW_012118254.1:651515-719496 GCF_000951035.1 Colobus angolensis palliatus
GAATATTTTCATTACATCTAGGTTATAAAATTTGTTGGCACACAGTTGCTCATAGTATTCCTTTATGCTCTTTCTTTCTTTTTTTTTTTTTTTTTGAGACAAGGTCTCACCATGTTGCCCAGGCTAGTCTCAAACTCCTGGGCTCAAGCGATCCGCATGCCTCGGCCTCCCAAAGTGCTGGGATTACAGGCTTGAGCCACCGCGCCCGGCTCTTTTGCTATTATTATTTAGAGATTGGGTTTCACTCTGTCACCCAGGCTGGAGTGCAGTGGTACAATCATAGCTCGCTGCAGCCTCAAACTGCTGGGCTCAAGCAGTCCTCTCGCCTGCGCCTCCCAAGTAGCTAAAACTACAGGTGCACACCGACATGCTTACCTAATTTTTTAAAAAAAGTTTTTGTAGAGATGGGGGTCTTGCTATGTTGCCCAGGCTGGTCTTGAACTCCTGGGCTCAAGTGATCCTCCTGCCTTGGTCTCCCAAAGCACTGGGATTACAGGCATGAGCCACTGCACCTGGCCTGCTGGGTGAGTACTAAGGGTTTTAAAAATGTATTCTGAGGCTGGGTGCCATGTCTCATGTCTGCAATCCCAGCACTTTGGGATGCTGAGGTGGGCGGATCACTTGAGGTCAGGAGTTCAACACCAACCTGGGCAACATGGTGTAACCCCATCTCTACAAAAAATACAAAAATTATACGGGTGCGGTAGCACATGCCTGTAGTCCCAGCTACTTAGGAGACTGAGGCAGGAGAATCGCTTGAGCCTGGGAGGCGGAGGTTGCAGTGAGCCAAGATCACATCATTGCACTACAGCCTGGGTGACGAGAGTGAAACCTTGTCTCAAAAAAAAAAAAAAAAATGTATTCCAGATACAAGTCCTTTATATATGATTTGCAGATATTTTGATTCACAAATATTTTTTTCCCCATTCTGTGAGTTGTCTTTTACTTTCTTTTCTTGTCTTTTTTTTTTGGAGACAGGGTCTCACTTTGTCACCTGGGCTGGAGGGCAGTGGTGTGATCACAGCTTGCTGCAGCCTTGACCTCCTGGGCTCAAACAGTTCCCATCCCGTCCTCTCCACCTAGTGCCTCCCAGGTAGCTGGGACCACAGGCATGCACCACCACACCCAGCTAATTTTTAAATTTTTTTGTAGAGACAGGGGTCTCATTAAGTTGAACTCCTGGGCTCAAGTGATCCTCCTGCCTTGGCCTCCCAAAGTGCTGGAATTATAGGCGTGAGCCACTGTGCCTAGCTTGTTGTGATTTCTTTACCTGGTTTTGGTATAAAGGTAGAACTGGCCTCATAGTTGGGAAGTTTTATTTGTCAGCGTTCTCCAGAGAAAAAGAACAAATAGGAGATCTCTCTCTCTCTCTCTCACTCTCTAGATATACATGTAAAAACAAATATCTAGATAAATAAATCTATCATTTATCTATATAAAATAGATCTATTGTGAGGAACTGGCTCATGAAATTATGGAGGCTGAGAAGACTTTTGACCTGTCATCTGCAAAATGGAGTCCAAGGACAGCTGGTTGTATAGCTCTAGTCTGAGTCTGAGGACTTGAGAACCAGGAGAAATGATGGTGTAAGTTCTACTCCAAGTCCACAGGCCTGAGAACCAGAGGGCTGATGGTGTAAATCCCAGTCCTAGGGCAGGAGAAAACTGAAATCTTAGCTCAAGCAGTCAGTCATTGAGAGATGGGAGGGGAGGAGTGGGGAGGGAAGGGAAGGGAGGGAAGAGAAGGGAAGGGAGGAAGAGAGAGAGATAATTCTTCCTTCACCTTTTTTGTTGTATTCAGGCCCTCAACACATTGGATGATGCCAACTCGTACTAAGAAGGAAAATCTTCTTGATTTAGTCTCCTAATCCAAATGGTAATCTCTTCTGGAAACACCCTCACACATACAATCAGAAATAATGTTTAACCAGGTATCTGAGCATTTTTGTGGCCCAATAAAGTTGACAAATAAATTCAACCATTATTGGTATCAATCAGAATTAACTAGTGAAACCATATGTGCCTGGGGTTTTCTTTGTGGGAATTCAAAAAATTATTAATTCAATCTCTTTTACTTGGTTTAGGTCTATTCAGATATTCCATTCCATTTTTTTTCTTGTTAGTTTTGGTATTGTGTGTCTTTCTAGGAATATTTTCATTACATCTAGGTTATAAAATTTGTTGGCACACAGTTGCTCATAGTATTCCTTTATGCTCTTTCTTTCTTTTTTTTTTTTTTTTTTGAGACAAGGTCTCACCATGTTGCCCAGGCTAGTCTCAAACTCCTGGGCTCAAGCGATCCTCATGCCTTGGCCTCCCAAAGTTCTGGGATCACAGGTGTGAGACGCTGTGCCTGGCTCTTTATACTCCTTTTTATTTCTCTAAGGTGGGTAGTAATATCTCCACTATCATTCCTGATTTTCATTATTTGAGACATTTTTTTCTTAAGTATACCTGAAGTTTTGTAATTTTGCTGAGCTTTGCCAAGAACCAACTTTTGATTTCACCAAATTTCTCTATTGTTTTTCTATTCTTTATTTCAGTTCTTCTTGCTCTAATTTTTATTTTTAATTTATTTAGTTTTTTGAGACAGAGTTTTGCTCTGTCACCCAGAGCTGGAGTGCAGTGGTGTAATCTCGGCTCACTGCAACCTCCATCTCCAGGGTTCAAGTGATTCTCCTGCCTCAGCCTCCTGAGTAGATGGGACTACAGTAGATGGCACGCCACTAAGCCCAGCTAATTTTTTTATTTTTAGTAGAGACAGGGTTTCACCATGTTGGCCAGGCTGGACTCGAACTCCTGACTTCAGGTGATCCACCCGCCTTGGTCTCCCAAAGTGCTGGGATTACAGGTGTGAGCTATCATGCCCCACCTAATTTTTATTATTTCTTTTCCTCTGTTTGCTTTGGGTTTAGTTTGCTCTTCTCTATTTTCTTAAGATGAAAGATTAAGTTATTAATTTGTAATCTTTCTTACTGTTAAGCAGGGCTTTGCAGTTACAAATTTCCCTCTAAGTACTGCATTCATTGCACTTCATAAGTTTTGGCATGTTTTGTTTTTGTTTTCATTCATCTCAGAGTATTTTCGAACTTCCTTTGTGATTTCTTTTCTTTTATTTATTTATTTTTATTGGGAGGGGTGCACCATTTCTGAAGGTACTGCAATACCAGGTTGATGCATGGAGTGGAGGAAACTGGTTCTTATTCCATCTCCCCGCTCCAGAAATCCATTTAATGTATTGTCCTCAGATAGAGGATGTATCAGTTATTAAACTGATAAGGACAGATACTACACTTGAACTTAGCCAAAAGGCCATGAAGCAACGTGATTTCTTCTTCAACCTATTTGTATTAGGAGTGTGCTGTTTAATTTCCACATATTTATGAATTTCCCAAATCTCCTTCTTTTATTGATTTCTAATTTCATTCCTTTCATCTAATTTAATTCTAAAGTACTTTGTATGATTTCAATCCTTTTAAATGTACTGAGACTTGTTTTGTAATCTATCTTATGTTCTGTCCTAGAAAATGTTCCATGTGCAATTGAGAAGAATGTATATTCTGCTCTAGTTGGTTTATCATGTTGTCCAGATCTATTTCCTTGTTGATCTTCTCTCTAGCTGTTCTATTTATTATTGAAAATGGGGTATTGACTTCTCCAACTATTATTGTTAAATTTCTTATTTCTCTTTTTCACTTCTTTAGTCTTTGTTGCATATATTTTGGTGCTCTGTAGTTAGGTGACATATATTTATAATTTTATCTATTAGTATAGCCACACCGGCTCTCTTTTGGTTACCGTATGCATGCTGTATCTTTTGCCATCCTTTTACTTTCAACCTACGCGTGTTTTTGAATTTAAAGTATTTCTTTGATGAAATATAGTTGAATTCTGTTTTTAAAATCCATTTGACCAATCTCTAATTTTGAATGGGAGTGTTTAATCATTTACATTTAATATAATTACTGGTAAGGCATAGTCTATGTATGCCACATTGCTACTTGTTCTCTATGTCTTAGGCTTTTTTGTTCCTCGATTCATTCCTCCATTACTGCATTCCTTTTTTATTAAAGAGATATCTTCTAGTGTACCATTTTAATTTTCTTGTTAGTTTACATATATAAAAATGTATTATATATATAAATATGTGTATATATATGTGTATGTGTGTGTGTATGTATATGTATATGTATATTTATTTTCTTAGTGGTTGCCTGAATATTATAATTAACATCTTAACTTTTAACAATACAGTTTGGATTAATATCAACTTAATTTCAATAGTATATGTTATGGTTTGGATATGGTTTGTTCGTCACCACCAAAACTCATTTAGAACTTGATCCCCAATGTGGCAGTGTTGGGAGGTGGGCCTAGTTGGAGTTGTTTGGGTCATGAGAGAAGATTTCCCATGAATGGCTTGGTGCGGTTCTCATGGTAGTGAGTTCTCACTCTGGCAAAACTGGATTAGTTCTTGCAGAAACGGATTAGTTCCTGCAAGAGTGGGTTGTTATAAAGCCAGGGTGCTCCTCAGATTTTGCCTCTTTGCATGTGCCTTCCTACTCTTTGACCTTTTGCCATGTTGTGACACAGGACAAAAGCGCTTACCAGAGGCCAAGTTAATGCCAGCACCATGCTTCTTGAACTTCCTAGCCTCCAGAACCATGAGTTAAATAAACCTCTTTTGTTTATAAATTACCCAGCCTGAGGTATTCTGTTATAGCAACACAAAATGGCCTAAGTACATAAACACTTTGTTCCCATATAGCTCCATTTTCATGCCTCTCCTTTGCATTGTTATTGTCACACAAATTATATCTTCATGCATTGTGCACTTATCAAAGTGGATTTATTGCTTTATGCAGCTGTGTTTTAAATCATATATAGAAGAAAAGAGTTACAAAGAAAAATACATTTGTACTTTGATATTTACTTATGTAGTGAATCTTACCGGTGGTCTTTATTTCTTTATGTGGATTCAAGTTGCTGTCTAGTGTCCTTTCATTTCAGCCTTAAGGATTCCCTTCAGCACTTTTTTTTTTTTTTTTTTGAGATTGGTCTTGTCGCCCAGGCTGGAGTGCAATGGCGCAGTCTCGGATCATTGCAACCTCTACCTCCAGGGTTCAAGCAATTCTCCTGCCTGAGCCTCTCGAGTAGCTGGGATTACGGGCACCCACCACCATTCCTAGCTAATTTTTTATTTTTAGTAGAGACAGGGTTTCGCCATGTTGGCCAGGCTGGTTTTGAACTCCTGACCTCAGGTGATCGGCCCGCCTCGACCTCCCAAAGTGCTGTGATTACAGATATGAGCCACTATGCCTGGCCACCATTTAGTTATTTTTAATATAATTTCTATTTATTGATATTCTTTATTTGGTGAGACATGTCATACATTCCTTTAAATTTTGGTACATATTTAAAATAACTAATTTAAAGTCTTTGTCTAGTAATTCCAATGTTTGGAGATCCTCAGTGACAGTTTATGTTGATTGATATTTTTTCCTATGTACTCACCATTTCTTGTTTCTTTGCATATCTTACAACTTTTGTTAAAAACTGAACGTTTAAAATTATATGTGGTAACCCTGGAAAACAAATTCTCCCTCTCCCCAGAGTTTTGTTGTTGTTGCTGCTGGTGTTTATTTGTTTAGTGTTTTTTTTTTTTTTTTTTTTCTCACTCTGTCACCCAGGCTGGAGTGCAGTGGCATGATCTCGGCTCACTACAACCTCCGCTTTCTGGGTTCAAGAGATTCTCCTGCCTCAGCCTCCCAAGTAGCTAGGATTACAGGCATGTGCCATGATGCCCGGCTAATTTTCTTTTGTATTTTCAGTAGAGACGGGGTTTCGCCATGTTGGCTAGGCTGGTCTCGAACTCCTGACCTCAAGTGATCCACCTGCCTTGGCCTCTCAAAGTGCTGGGATTACAGCCATGAGCCACCACACCTGGCCTGTTTAGTGGCTTTTCTAAATTAATTCTGCAAAGTCTGGATTCTTTGTCATGTGGGGTCACAGAAGTCTCTGCTTGCTTAGCTTAGTGGTCAGCTAACGATTGTACAGAGATTTGCTTAAATTCATGGAGCCAGTAAGTCTCCCAGTCTTTACCAAGGTGCTCTGTGTATGTGTTGGGGGCATGCCCTCAACATTCTGCCAGTTAACAACTTTGCCTTAGCACTTCACTTGTACAGAGCTTGAAGTTCAGCCATAGGTGAGAACTTTGGCCTTTCTCAGGTGTTTTCTGAGCATGTGCACAGCCTTGGGAATGCATATCATCCTGTGCATACGCACAGCCTTTTAGATTCCCAGGAATTTGTTGGAACTTTTCTAAGCCCCATATGGACATCTCATTCCCCAGCAGTTACTTTTAAGCTTTTTGGTTAGCTTAATGTTCGCCACAACTGTTGTCTATTACCATAGGCAGCTGTAAAGTTAATCATTTGTCTCTAATTATTTTTGACAAATACCCCAAGGAAAATGTTTTTCACACTGAGCACGCTCTTGAATCATGCCTAATAAAAAAAGCCTTGCAAGTAGGGTCTTCCAAGGAACCGCTAGACAGGCCAAATATTAATTCTTCAGAAATGAGGCTTGGAAGGAGCTCCAACATTCTACTCCATGTTCTGTTCCCTCTGGTGGCTGCCAGGCTGCTGGTTTTCACCATGATTGTAGGCTGTTGGTCTTCAAGGCTACCATTTCTACCTGTTTTTGTAAATCAAGTTTTATTGGAACACAACCAACACTCACTCATTTACATACTGTCTATGGCTACTTTTGTGTACAATAGCAGAATTGAGTAGTTGGGAGTAGTTGGGACAGAAATCATATGGTCTGAAAAGCGTAAAATATTTATGGCCTAGCCCTTTATTCTAAAAGTTTGCTACTCCTACTCTGGACCAGTGCTGTTTAGTAGAAATATAATGTGAGCCACATATATAATTAAAAATGTTTTGAGTAGCCACATTAAAATTTTTTAAAAAGTGAAATTATTTTTAAGAATGTTTTATTTAACCTAACATATTCAAAACATTATCAATTTGGCATATAACCAATATAAAATTACTAATAAGATATTTCACATTTTCTTCTAAGTCTTTAAAATCTGGTGTGTACTGAAAATTTACAACACATCTCAATTTGGACTAGCCACATTTCAAATGCTTACTAATCACTAGTGGCTACTGGTTACCATATTGGATAGCATAGCTCTAGATTCTTGGTGCTCAAAATGTGGTACCTGGTTTGGTAACACTATATCACGCAGGAGCTTGCAAGAATGGCACAATCTCAAGCTTCAGCCTGGAGGAACTGAATCGGAATTTGCGTTTAACAAGCTCTAGGTAATTCATATGCATATTAAAGTTTGAGAAATAGAGCTCTATACCATTTTGCTATACTACCTGTCTTTGGGATAAAGACCCAATACACACAAGGTATTACTCTAATATAAAATATAACCCTCTGGTTATCATTCTATCATAGAGCTTGGTGGAATTGTCTGAAAATGAATTAACTAAGATGACAGTGTGCTAGGTGCTGTGCTAGGCACTGTGGGGTTTGCTGAGCTGAAGAGGACATGGTCTCTTCTTTCAGGGAACTCACAACTGCCCAAGGATGCCCGGAGAATAATACTCTGCATACGAAATCCAATCTTCTGCACTAAAATCCTCTAAACAACTTTTCCATCTCAAATGTAAATGTGGCAACCAGGCACTGGATTGCTCAAGCAGGCATTCAACTCAAGAGGTTCATGGGACAGAAACAAAACAGTTTCACTCAATTTGAAATTGGCTCATGGCAACGGTCTGAAGCAAACACTCAAGCTTTAGGATATGAACTCAATGGGTCATTCTGAAAGGGTAGCAACCCTGTGTTTGTATAACAGGAAAGTTATAACATTCATCATGCTCGGATTCAGGAACTGTGCACTCAAGTCAAGAGAAATCTGACAGTCTGATTTCCAGGTTCCAGTGACTTGGAATAGAAATTCCTATTTAAAGCAAAGAAAATAAGAAATGAGGAAGTGCCAGTCCTTGTTTCTCTGTGTAGGTGTTGACAAGCTATTAAATCATTAGGCTGTCCCTTGCCAGAAGCAGCAGAATAAATCTTGGAAGTTGACAAATGGTCAGCAGCTCTGTGTGTGCCTGCACACTCAGAAGCACACACAAAGGGCACACTGTTTCCCTTGGTTTATCTCCTGGCTGTGTAAATATTTCATCTGACATTTGGATTGGATTCTGAGCTAGTTTCCCACCAAGCTGATGGTTTTTTAATCTGCTTTCATCAGCCTACAATAAACTGTCTAACCTGTCTGCACAGTGCAGTGTACTCTGCCCACTGGCAAACAGAACAAATGGAACCAGGAGATCCCGACATACTTTTCTCAGATGTCTGAAGACGAGGAATTGCACCCAAGCTCTGCCCAAGCCAGAAACACAAGCTATGAGGCACTTGCCTCATCCTGTTATACCAGCACCCATGAGCCCTTCCTAGACTAACCAGTGCCAGCAGGAGGTCACAACACATAACTCGGGCCTGCCATCCTATTAAGACAGATCTTTGGCTCAGCACATATATGCCACTGCCAAAGATGAGGGTGGCTGTAATCTCATTCACTCTAGGTTGTATTCATGCTGGCTTCCTTTCAGTTTCAGATGAGTTCCTTCAGTTGTCCAAAATGTAGGAAACGCTGTGATAACCCAAACCACAAATTACTGGCTCAGAAAGCTCCTATGCAGTAATAAAAATAAAGGAAGTACTGATACATGCTACAACATGGACGACCCTTTAAAACATTTGGTTAAATGAAAGAAGCCAGTGATAAAAGAGCACATATTGTAGGATTCCATTCACATGAAATATTCAGAATAGCAAATCTATAGAGGCAGAAAGTAGATTGGTTGTTGCCAGGGGGTAGGGGAAGAGGAGATTGATTGCTAGTGAGCATGGGATTTCTTTTAGGGGGAATAATAATGTACCAGAATTAGGTAGTGGTAATGGTTGCATAACTTTGTGAATATACTAAAACCCACTGAATTGCACACTTTAAATGGGTGAATTTTGTGATATGAGAATTACATCTTGCTAAAGCTGTTTAAAAACACTTGAGTTATTAGATGATTTTTCCTTCTCCCCCTAAAAAACTCCCATAGATCAATCTTCTCAGCCTTGTTATTTTGTATTCTACTTATAGGAGAAGGATGCAAAAGAAAGGCATACGAGCTGGTACTAGGAAAGCTACAGGACCAGAAGGGGCTACCCAGTCTACTGCTACGGTCCTCTATCATTCATTCACTTATCCATTCATTGAAAGTCTGCTATGTATTAGGCACTGGGGATACAGCATTAAGAAACTCTGCCCTATTAGGAGCTTATGATAATGATGTTTCTAACATTGACCCTGAGACCCCCAGATTCATGAATTGCCTTCTGAATCATCAAAGATTAAAACGTATAATTGCATTAATTGTGCAGTGTTATTTGTATGCTGGTTATTTTGAAATTGGGCATTCATGGATTCATGGATGATACACCTCTCTAAAGGTTTCTAAACTTGAGGTATAAACTATATTGGATAATTTATACTAATAGTAGAGCAAAATATTTAAAGAACAAGGCAGAATACAAACTTACTGTTTCCCCAAGGAAGTTTCCCCAAGATGTTGTAAGCAAGAATTCTTGACAAAAATAGCCAAACCATGTACTTCGAGGTTTCCTTCTTCACAAAGAACTGCTTTTGTGAATCCACAGGCTTTATTAAGAGGTAGCCTTGGCCGGGCACATGGCTCACGCCTGTAATCCCAGCATTTTGGGAGGCTGAGGTGGGCGGATCACGAAGTCAGGAGATCGAGACCATCCTGGCTAACACAGTGAAACCCCATCTCTACTAAAAATACAAAAAATTAGCCGGGTATGGTGGCGGGCACCTGTAGTCCCAGCTACTTGGGAGGCTGAGGCAGGAGAATGGTGTGAACCCGGGAGGCGGAGCTTGCAGTGAGCCGAGATCGCGCCACTGCACTCCAGCCAGGGCGACAGAGCGAGACTCTGTCTAAAAACAAACAAACAAACAAACAAACAAACAAACAAACAAACAAATAAAAGAGGTAGCCTTTTTCTCTTTGTCTCAGTGTAAAGACATGTATCTGCTGGTATACTTCTGGCATCAGAATAGGGAAAGCTGGCACAAAGAAACTCAATTGTTCATTTCTTCAAGCAGTGTGTTAGATGGAGAAATATAATAACATTTGATCTTTGGAGTCAGGTAGGCCTAAGTTCACATCCTAGCTCACATTTTAAATTCAGGCCTGCATCATCTCTTAACAGCTTCTGAGTTGCTCTTCCTATCTCCAGTCATGTGCCTCTCAAATTCATCCTTTACACAGCAGCCTAAGTAAACTCAAAAATACAAATCGGATCTTGTCACTCCCTTACTCTAAATATTTTAGGGACACCACAACTTTGGCAGGAGGGTCTAAGCTATTGAGCATGACTAATAAAGAGTTGGCCCCGGCCGGGCGCGGTGGCTCAAGCCTGTAATCCCAGCACTTTGGGAGGCCGACACGGGCGGATCACGAGGTCAGGAGATCGAGACCATCCTGGCTAACACTGTGAAACCCTGTCTCTACTAAAAAATACAAAAAACTAGCCGGGCGAGGTGGCGGGCGCCTGTAGTCCCAGCTACTCGGGGAGGCTGAGGCAGGAGAATGGCGTAAACCTGGGAGGCGGAGCTTGCAGCGAGCTGAGATCCGGCCACCACTGCACTCCAGCCCGGGCGACAGAGCGAGACTCCGTCTCAAAAAAAAAAAAAAAAAAAAAAAAAAGAGTTGGCCTCCAAACACCTCTCTAGCTGCATCTCTTACCATTTTCCACCTTACAATTTTTACACAATTGTTTGTAGTTGCACACAGACAGAAACCCACATGCACCCACTCTACTCAGGCTGTTATGCTCGCCTGGAATCACTTTCCACCCTTCTGTGCCTGGTTAACTTTTGAATCATTCTTGCATTGGGGTGGGGGGATACAACATAGCTGGTAAGAGGATAGACTCTAGAGCCAGACACCAAGGCAAATAAGGGCCCCAGTTTAGTCTGCCTGCCCTAACTTTGGAAGCTAGATTAAAGGTAGTTGAGGAGATACTGACAATAATTGCAAAAAGTCTGTTACATTCTAGCATAAACTACTTTAAAACCATTGTATTGAAAAAGTTTGAGTAAGTAATATATGTATTTAGTTAAAAATTCCAAAGGCAGGAAAGGATATTTTGTAAAAGATGAAGTCCTTGCTGTGTCCTAGATACCCAGTTCCCTTGCCAGTGTTTTTGTAACTCTTTCAAGAGACAGATAGCATATGTAAGCATAAAAATATCATCTTAATACAATAAGAAAACACATTGTACACAGTGTCCTGTAATTCCCTTTTCATTCAGATACCTTATCTTGGAGATTCTTTCACATGTATTATATGTAGCCAATCTTCTACTGGAAAACATTTACATTGTTTTTCAACTTTTACAAAGCTATTTCTTAGGACTTCTTTTACTATTCTTGCAGAGCTCCTGCTCACCAGAAAGAAAATTCTTTCTTTTTTTAAAAAAAAATCTCAGTTGCTTTACTTTCTTTTCCATTAAAAATTGCATTTATTGCAATTTTGTTTTTTATTTACAAAGTTAATACATTTCATTTGTAGGAAACTTGGAAAAGGCTGGGTGCAGTGGCTCATGCCTGTAATCCCAGCACTTTGGGAGGCCGAGGCAGGAGGATCACTTGAGGCCACCAGTTTTAGATCACCTGGGCACCATAGCAAGATCTTGTCTCTACAAAAAATTAAAAAATTAACCAGGCATGGTGGTACATGACTGTAGTCTCATCTGCTTGGGAGACTGAGGCAAGAGGATAACTTCAGCCCAGGAGGTCAAGGCTACAGTGAGTTATGATCACGCCACTGCACCCCAACCTGTCTGCAGAGTAAGACCTCATCTCAAAACCAAAACCAAAACCAAAAAACAAGCAAACAAAAAACTTGGAAAATAAAAAAGCACAAAGAAAAAAGATCACTCATATTTCCAATACTGGTTAACATTTTGATGAATGTCTTTCTAGTATTTTTTATATTCACATATCTACACTTTACAAAAGATCTACTCTCAAATTTGAGGGGGAAATATGTGATAAGACATAGTAAAGAAGAATAATAGCTTCCATGTTTTGGTCAGTAGTGTACCTTAAATGCATTATCCCATTTAATCCACACAACAACCCTATGAAATATATACCTTTCTCCTCATTTTACAGGTAGGGAAACTGAGGCACAAAGAATTGCTGAGTCACACAGTTTGGGGAGTAACACAGATGGGATTTGAAATTAGATATATCAGACCCCAAGTCACACTCTTACTTGCTGTACTCCACTGCCTCTGCCAGGTCCACAGTGTCTAGTAAAATTGAAAAGGCACAGACCCCATGATCCAGCAATTCCATTTGCAGGTCTGTGTTCTACAGAAACTTGCACATGTGCCCAAGGACCAAGTGTAAGAATGCTCATTGCAGTGGACTGTGGTGGCAAAAAATTAGGACCAATCCAAATGTCCATAAAGATGTGGATGGTTAAATAAAACACAGAATATCCACAGGATGAGATACTATAAAGCGGTTTAATGGCCTGAAATGGATGTATGTGGGCAGATCTTAGAAACAACATTGCATGTTTCTTCACTGAATAAAATGATAAAAGGAGAAAAAATATTGAATGAAAAAAGCAGATTGCAAAACAATATGTACAGTATGGTACTATTTGTCCCAATTAAAAAAAATCATTGCCTGCAAATTCCACATCTTGTTTCTGATCACGGTGAGAATGAACTGGAAAGATACACATCAAATTCATGACAATGGATGCCCTGGGGGTACTGGGAGAAGAATAGGACTGGGGAGGAAGGACACAGGATATTCAACTTTTATCTATGATTTTTTTTTAAGGATTTAAAGATAAGATAAAATCTTAACACATTTTAATTCTGAATGGTGGGAATAAGTGTGTGTGTTATATTCTCTGTTACTATACTATATTTAAAAAATAGTATCAGCTAATGTTTACAGAGCACTTATGAACCAGGTACAGTTCTAAGCATTTCATGTGGATCAATTCATTAAATCCTAACAAGCATCCTATGAGGCAGGTACTATATTAGCTCCATGACAGATAAGGAACCTAACAGATAAGACACAGGTTAAATAACTTCCTTGCATCACACAGCTAGTAAGTGGTAAAGCTGGACTCCAAACCTGGGTGTATCTGGCTTCAGGAACCCTGCCTTTACCCTGTGCCATTCCACTCTTCTGAACATTCTCAAAATCTAAACAAAACAGCACAAAGTCAAGTCCCTAAATGCTGAGGGAATGTGAAGTGGAGGAATGAACACAACTGTGCAGTTGTTGCCCTGATTGCCACCTTCTCTATTTGCTATATTAGCCTGAGGGCTCTACTCTGGAGCTGAACTAGTTCTAGTTCAGAGTAGAACAGCAGAGACCTCTCTTTCTTGAGGGAATCAAAACCGAAAACTCTACCCTTCCTAAAAAACAAAAGAAAACAAAACGAAATAATAGGCAGAGCACAATGAGCTAGGCCCCACTGGGGATATTACAGGGCACACAATCAATTTAAGCCTGTGTGTGAACTGGAGTTCCCACGGGTTAGCTAAGCCTAGTTCCTTGGCTACAAATGGTTGGGGCAGGGAAAAGCTGGCAGCCATGTAGGGTAGAAAAGTGAGACTTGGAGGAAAGAGGGAAATCCTTTGGCTTCCTCCGGTGGCTGCTCCTCTCCCTGCAGAAGGATGTGCTATCTCGGGCTTAAAGAGTTTAGCAGTAGGAGGAAAGGGAAAGATGGAGGCCAGCAGGGTGGGTTTCTGTAGCTCTCTTCCTGCTGCAGCCTCTGGTTTTAGTAGAGTAATTCCCTCACTCCCTGCTGTCATCATCAAAGCAGCTCCCAGGCTCCAAGTAAATAAGAGACAGGAAAACAGTGGGGGGGCAAGAGAAGTTGTGTAGGGTAGTGGTGAAGAGCGCAGACTTCAGAGCCACCCTGCCTGGGTCTGAATCCTGGCTTTGCCACTTACTCACTTTTCTGTCAACTTGGGCAAGCCATCTATGAAATGGGGATAATAATGGAGTTGTTGTCTTGTGAGGATACAGATAAATAATGCATCTAAAGCACTTAAAACAGTGCCAGGCATATAGTAATCACTTCATGAGTGCTTGTTGTACTTCTTCTTTCTGAGTACCTGCTTGTTTCCAGGGACTGTGGTAGGAATTAGGGATGGAGGGGAAGATTAGACAGTTTTTGCCCTTGAATTTAGTATAGTTGAGGAGACAGATGAGCAAATGAATTACAGTACAATATAAGAAGGTCTCAAGTTACTATATGTGTCAGATATTATAGGATCGCAGGGAAAGGAGTGATAAACTATGGAGCGGAGGGGTGGCCAGGGAGGACTTCACAGACAGATGACATGGAGATTGGAATTTGAAGGAAGAGTAGGACTTCATCCAGCAGGCAAGCAGGAGGAAAGACATTCCTAGTAGAAGAAGTACCTTGGTCAAAGGCATAGCTGGAATCAGGGTTTAGGGCAGGAGTAGGGATAGCATAGTGGGAAAAATAGATTAGGGCCCAATCTAGAAGGATCTTGTGTTCTCCGCTAAGAATTTCAGACCTATAAGTTCTGGGAGGGTGTGTGTGTGTGTTTGAAGCAGGTAGATAACATGACTAAAGTTGAATTGTTAAAAAATAACTGATATGAAGGATGGATTATGAGTGGAAGACTGGAGGGATACCAGTTAAGTTGCACTGATCCCCCAAGTCCCACCCCCAACTCCTCCCTCAGTGTTCCCTTTATCAATCAACCATTTACCCACTTGCCCAAGAAAGAGCCTTGGGGTCTTTGGTAAGCCTTTGCTCTCCTTCACTCCTATATCTACTTCATCAACAAGCCTGGTTGTTCTACCTCCAAAATGCATCTAGAATCTAGAGGACCATAAAGGCCTCCTAACTGGTCTTTCTAGTTCTCTTGGTATCTCTCTGTAATTCTTTGTCTATACAAATGCCAGAGTGATTACACACACACAGACACACACACAGACACACACACACACACACACACACACATTGCTATGGAATGAATTGTGTGTCTTCCTACCCCAATTCACATGTTGAAGCCCTACCCCCTAACGTGGCTGTATTTGGAGCAAGGAAGTAATTAAGGTAAAATAAGGTCATGGTGAAGCGGGTAGCTGATCTGATAAAATTAGTGTCCTTATAAGAAGAGACACCAGAGAGATCTCTTGAGTTTTCTCTCTGCAAACACACCAAGGAAAGGCCATGTGAGAATGTGGCAGGAAGGTGGCTGTCTGCAAATCATGAGGTGCGCCCTCATAAGAAACTGACCATGCTGGTGCCTTGATCTTGGACTTCCAGCCTCCAGAATTGTGAGAAAATAAATTTCTGTTGTTTAAGCCATCAGGTTTATGGTATTTTGTTATGGCTGCCTGAGCTGACTAATACAATTCGTTTTAGCTACATTATTAATACTTGCTTATGCACTGTCTTGTGTAATTTTTCTCTAATTGGTTGTCAGGTGCAGCTTTTGCCTTTCCACTAGTCTATAAGTTCCTAGGAGTCATGGATCATGCCTCTTAAATCACCAGAAGCACCTAAATCAAGTCAGGCACACAGTGGTAGGCAATAAACGCATATGAAAGGAATGGACACAACTGCACAGGGAGACGCGCTGAGTATTCATAGCTAGAAAAGGATACTGAGTTTCTGGAGTTGGTGTTAGCTTTGTCACAGATGTCCTAAGTGTCTGTAAACAAATTAGCATCTTCAGCTGTGTTGTTTCTTCCCTCCATTATGGAGTTTTGGTGAGGCTTAAATATGATCCAGTATTTTCAAAGGCTTTGTGAGGAAGCAGAGAGCCTAGGTTTTTGAGTCAGAAAGATCTGGGTTCAAAATATAGCTTTCTCACTTACTAGCCCTGATAAGAACACTGACGTCATGAGAGGTGCTTTGTACACACAGAAGCGTTCAATCTTCACAGCCACCCTGCAAAGTGGATAATGAGGATCGCCATTTTAGGGATGAGGAAACTGAGTTTCCGAGAGACTGGCGAAATTACTCAAGATTACACTTCTAGTTAAAGGATCAGATCCCCAAATTGCTTGGCTCAAAAGCTCATGTTCTTTTTACCCTGCAACAGGCTCCAAAAGAGAAGAAAGCTTAACCCCTAGGAAGAATGACTTCCTATACTGGATTTAACAAGATCCCATATTCTAGGGACAAAAGTTCTTGGCTTTCTTTAGGGAGACAGGAAGCTGCCACCCTAATATTTAAGTAATATAAGATTAGTCAGAATCAGATTTTCAAAAGGGAACACGACCCAAAAGGAGATTATGAGCTATTTTAGCAGGCTGAGGGTACCATGGGGGGCAGGGTAAATTGCCTTATTTTTTATTATTATTTTTAATTGACAATAACTATACATATTTATGGGTACAGTGTGATATTTCTTTTTTCCCTTATTTTTTTAAAATTTTTAATTTTTATGGGTATATAGCATGTACACATATTTACGAAGTACATGAGATATTTTGATACAGGCATACATGTGTAATAATCACATTAGGGTAAATGGCATATCCATCACCTCAAGCATTCATCATGTCTTTGTGTTATGAACATTCCAGTTGTATTCCCTCAGTTGTTCTAAAATGTGCATCAAATCATTGCTGACTATAGTCACCCTGTTGTGCTAATTCGATAGCCAGATCTTATTCACTGCCTCTAACTATATTTTTGTACCCATTAACAGTATGATATTTTGATACATGCATATAATGTATAATGATAAAATCAGGATAATTAGCATATCCATCACATCAAACATTTATTATATTTCTTCGTATTAGAACATTCAAAATTCACTCTTCTAGCTATTTGAAAATATGTAAGAAATTGTTGTTAATCATAGTCACCCTATAGTGTGTAGCTATTTTATTTACTTCAGGCACACTGAAGCTAGCACTGTGCTTGGCTAAAGGAAGCACTCAATGACTATTTGCGGAATGATAAATTCCCAGTGTAGCTCAGAGGATGAAAAACATCACATTCTGTGGCCTGGTGTAGTGGCCACCAGAAAAATGTAGCTATTAGCTATTAGGCCTGAAAGAGCCAGTCACATAGCTGCCAAGGTTTGGAACTGAAGAAGTATATTTTTAATATGTTTTAGAGTCACAATGAAACAAGATTCCCTGATGGGAATTTTCCCAAAGACTGGATCCAGACACCCAATAAAAGGGTTACAAGTGTACTTGCATATAATTTGCAAATGGTTTATGTCTAACTGCATTCTCTGTCATCTATTCCCTGGTGATTTTCAAGGCAAAAATTTATTGTTACCCTAAAGGTTATTGCATAATTTATAAAAATAATAAAAGTTTATCTTCTCTTCCTTAAAAAACAGAACAGGCAGTACCACATTTCGCTGTCAAGGCTGTTCAGCACAGACAACTCATATCTTTATTATTGCCATAGAAAGTGTTTGATCAATCATATTTAGGCTGTACTATAAAATTTAAAATGTGAGGTGTACCTGTATTAGCCAGTATCACTAAAGTTCCTTGGACGTGAACTCCTATGTCATCAACATGAGGACTGTCCTGTTCAAATGGCACTTATCTGGATTTCAGTGATATAGAGGCCCTCCATGTAGGAATCTGTGTTACTGAGGACTCAAAGCAAGAGCAGTTTTCCCCACTTCTCAGCAACACAGTTAAGGCCCAGTGGCAGAGTCACTCTTCACAAGAGCAGAGGAGGTTGGGGTGACAGAAAGCAGAACTCTGAATACCCATTCCTAACTCACAGGCAGAAGTTTTGCTTTGTAAGCTGATCCTTGACAGTGCAGTAATTTATAAATGGAAAGAGATAGGGGACTCATCATTCAATAAGCATTTATTGAAGGCCTGCTATATGTGCAAGGCACTAGATAAAGCATCACAGCTTAATAAGGAGAGCTTTCAAATGTATCAGGCCTTTTCTTGTCATTGCCTTAAAATATCATGTCCTGTATTTAAAAATGGCAATGTAATCATGAGGAAAAAATTCAAACTCAACATTAGTACAACTTATATTTGCCCTCTCAAGTGATGGTAAAAAGAACTCTCTAAATGCTTTAATGAGCTTTTGCACACACTGTTCCCTCTGCTTGGAATTCTCTTCCCCCTCTCCTGTCTGCCTGGTGAAATTCTACCCTCTCTTTAAGAAACAGCTCAAATATCATCTCCTTTGTGAACCCTTCTGACACCTCCTGAGCGAATTAATCATTCCCCCTATACATTCGCAAAGCTCTTTGCAAGGAACCTCTACTCTCACACTGTACCATAATTTTTTCTTTCTCACACTTTACCCTGAGCTCCATAAATCAGGGCACACCTCTGATTCATATTGGTATCCCCAACACAACGCCTGCATATAGCAGTAGTCAGTAAGTGATTGCTGAAATTCCCTGACCACTTTGAAAAAGAAATCTATTAATACATTACAGAGAACTTCATAGAAAATTAACAAGGCTTTGCACATAGTATGTGCTTAATAAAGGGCTGCTGACTTTGTAGTAAAAACGGTGCATCTCTTAGGTCAAGTCTATAGATAGCAATTATTGCTATTCCCTTCATGCCACAAGAGTAGGCACCAACTCTACACAGACAGACATCCTTGTGATGTTTCAGGCACTGAATATTACACTTGCCCTAAACCATCCACCCCTGCCAGCTTACCAGGTGGCACAAATGTCTCACTATTAGTCACTTCTTGGGGTTAAGGCATTAGCTACAGAAGTGCTCTATTGGACTGCTTTCAGATGGAGGAAAAAATATACCAGAAGCCACCTGAAAGACTTCACATCTTTCAGAGGACCTGGAGATCATTCATGCCCCTCTCCTTCCAACTACAATCTGTACTCCAGAGAGAACTCAGAACACAGGAAAAGATCCCAAAAAGAGTCAATGTTGAGCACAATTTCAATGGTACCCTGTATTCAGAGTTGACAATACCTACTAGCTTAGAATTATACATTTGCTGTTTGTAAAAGTGCTGGGAATCTAAAGAGGGGAAAAAATGAGTAAACATTATTTATATCAAAGCACTAAAAAATTCCAAACTTTGGCATTTAATAGTAGCCATTTGAAAAATTCTACTCTCTTTTCTCTGGGTGTGGGAGAATAAAACCCTTTTCCTGTTCTGAACGTGATGTGTAGAAGGGAACTCATTTTGTAGTTTGAAAGTTCTACTTTTATTGGAAATACACCTATCTTGTAGTTCTTCAGCATATAATCACCAAAGACTTTTTAAAAATTATTATTATTTTGGCTAACACAGGCACAAAATTGTCAACTAATACTATGTTAGCTAGAAACCAGTTGGACAAATACCAGATTTCCTGGGCATTCTAGTTAAGAGTAATGGAGATGATCTTTCCCAAATTTTCAAAATCCAGGAATGTTCTGTGACTCATTGATTGCTTAGGGAGTTCTTATTCAGGGTTGGTAGTTTAATAAATTAGGCAGAAGGTCAAAGCTAAAATCTGTTGAATTCAGCTGAAACAAAGACTAGTCTTGCTTCCAAATCATTGTTAGTGCAATTTGAACAGTAAAATACTGGAGAGCCCAGAGGTAAGCAAAGTTTCTCAGTGTAATCCTTTTCCACCTCTGTTAGCTTGGGAGGCATGGGTGAGAGAGAGACAATGCCAACACAAACGGAATTGTACAGTGAAGAAGGAAAAGGAGGGCCAGAACAGTGGGTGAAAAGTTAACTTACTTCACTTAGACCACCATATTAAAACCAGATGTGTCTAAAATGTTGGATGAGGAAAAACTGGTGTTACTGATAGCGTGAACAAACCCTTTGTGCTTTCCTCCCAATACAGTATCATTACAGGGTGCCAGAGGTGTCATTTTCTTTCATTCCACATGTAGCACATTCTCAACTAGTTAAACCGTTTCTAATCTTATGTAATTAGATAGGTCTCGCTACATCCCTCAGTTGAAGGATTTTATGAGCTGCCTTGTTCTGTCTCCCTTTTGTGACAGCTTCTTTGGGGCTGGAAACTAACATTTGCTAACATTTCTTCCCCTCTGGCACCTGTCAGCTGGATGGGCTCTGGGAAAAGGAGGATGGGGAGGGAAGGAATGTAACACCCCCCACTTCCCAATGCCCTGGTATTAGAGGCGTCTTTGTCTCTACTTAGGGATTACTTTGTTCTGGAAAGTGCTGTTAAGCACACACTCAAAATAAACAATGCGCAGATGGATGAATGTAATGATGAAGTTCTTGTTTTTTTATTTAATTTCATCACAAATTTCGAGTTCCTTTGTTTACTAAATGTAGAGCCTAGGGGAGGTACTAACCAGAGGTAGAAGTTCTTTAATATGGCCCAAGGTTGACCCACCCAGCAAAGTCAATGGTGCTTGGCTCTTTGATCTTCCCAGTCCAGTTACTCTGTGCAGAGCCCTGCCACTGGATACAGAGACTCCAGCATGACTGCCTTCTCCTTACTTCAGAGCAGAGTTGTGGGGAGTCATCAGATATTTGACATCAGAATCAAAGGCTATATAAACACAAGGGCTTTTACTTCAATGCAGAAATAATAATGGCATTTTGGAATTGAGAGTTTTTCCTTCAAAAGGCTTTAAAGCAATCCCCCGACCAAGAGCTTTCTTAGGGTCATTTCTTGACCATTCTATGATGTCTTTGTGAGGTCGCTGACTGGCAAATTCTCTCCATGTGTAGACGGGGAAATCCAGAATTAAGGCCGATTTATGCTTCTATCCCTTGGGACTTGTGCATGATTGATTATATGCAGGGCCTGACCTCTCACCACAAAATTCTGTGGTTTTTGTCCAATAATGGTAAAAGACAACTGAAGGAGTGCAGTGTACAATAGAAATGGGTGAGTGACAGGGCCACCTGACGTCTCCTAGTACTTTACAGTTTATAAATCGCTTTCAGAGTCGCCCTTTCATGGATAGGCAGCGTACACTCCTATTTCACCAAAGCAACTGGACTGCGGAAATAAGAGCCAGGGTGCTGGCACAGTTATGGAGCCCTGAATTTCTCACGCTGGGGGCGGGGCAGCGCGTGGGTAAGCACTTTGCCTTCCAGGAATAGTACTGCTCTGAGACGCCTCTGTAGACTGCCTGGAACGAAGATTAAGCCCAGGGTTCTCTTTGCATTCCATTTAGCAGTTTGCTCATGCTTTCACTACAGATCAGTCTCAAGAATTCCTCTGCCAGCTGAGAATCTGAATGTTGCTTTGGCTGTAAGACAGTATCTTATTTATTCTCATAAATCCCCTCCTCCTCTTGTCCTTGATTATTTTCACCGTAAAATGGAAACGGGGCAAATTATGTGAGCATTTGGGTGCTGGACTGCAGCCACCCTTGGCAATCTTTGTCAATCTTTGAGATTCTCACCAGCATCGATTAAAGAACAGTGACTCACCCAGAGTAACACATAGTCCCTCTTGCCTTTAAAAAAGGAGTTCCTCAAAAGTGCTGCTAAAAACCAAAACAAAACAGCTATAGTTCAAGGGAAAAGAAAAGTGCTAAGAGCAAAAGATTGATTTTAAACAAGGCCAGAAGATTTCGAAGAAGGAAAGGGTGATTATCTGCAAGTGAAAAAGTAGTTTGTACATTTTAGATTTCCTTTCCAGTTCCAAATTTGAGGCTTAAACATCTTTTGTCTGGGGAAAGTTAGGACATGAGGAAGTTAGGTTACCTCAGCTCCAGCTTCCTACTTGAAGATGCCCAGGAGCTCTGAGCAGTTTGTTGCTCAGCACCCCTGGCCAGAAGGGTGGAAGGGAGACAAAAATTGGGAAGGAATAAAAGTGAGAGGCAGCTGGCCCAAATGCTGCCTAGCCAGCTGTATAGACAGCTGTCCCTTTAATTTAACCCTTAGTTCATCCCCCAGGGACAAAGCTCATTTTTGCATACTGAAGTCTCTTCTTGTAGCTGTTGTGGTTGTTTTAAAGCACAGGGAAAATGTAGAGGTAAGGGAGGTTATGTGAGGAAAACTTGACAAAGAAAGTGTTTTTTCCCCCTCAAAATGCATATGCAAGGAAGAACTCATGAGGGCTACATACAGAGAGACAGGAATCACTGTAATCAAAGGCAGTCTGGAGGAGGTAGGACAGGCTGCACAGACTTGAAGGACAGTTTTGCTTAAACTTCTATCTACATTCTCAAGGCTAATCGTGTAAATGGGAGTTTCTTATTCAAGAATGGCCATTCAAGATGCACGTGGGTTTGTTTTTCTATACTTCCAGAGAGCCAATTCAGCAATACTTTCAAAGGCTCTGAACAATAGAGAGGAGCTTAGTTACTCACTAACCTGGAGACTACGAGTGTAAATATGCAAACTGTTTTCCCCTTAAGTGGACTTAAAATCAGAATCCTAGTGTGTTCAGGCTGGAAGTGATTTTAATCTGTGTTCTAGTTAAACCTTGAAGAGGACTGAGGAGAAATTTGAGTGTGAAGAAGGGAAGTCAATTGCCCAAGGTCACATGATCTAGTAGAAGATGCCATTAGAAAGAAACTAGGTATCTCTCTACTAGCCCAGTGGTTTCTGCCCACCCTCTCACTTCCTACCTTCAGATGCCCCAAAATTTACCCACCGTGGCAAAGTCTGTTGGTTTTTCCCCTGGCTATTTCAATTGCTATCCCATGACAATGTTGGCAGGCTCAGTGACTGAGCACACCCTTGATCATAAGAGAGGGCGTGCTTTTCCCTGTACTCCTGACCTAGCTGGGGAAGAGCCATGCTGCTTTCTGCAGCCTGCCTTTGACTCAGTGGGGTGTAACAGGGAAATCAGGGAGATCGTGTCTCTAAAGGCAACACTGCTGCTGTGAAGGGTTGTATCCTCTTAAAAGAGTTTTTTAAAATTTTTTCTTTCAAAAAAGGTTAATCATTTAAGTTGACAAACGTGTATATATTTATGGCATATGATGTGATGTTTTAATATATGCATAGATTGTGAAAGGATTAAATCAAGCAAATTAACATATCCTTCAGGGCTGTGGGGAGGAATGTGGGGAGATGTTGATCAAAGGGAACAAAGTTCAGTTAGATGAGAGGAGTAAGTTTTGGAAATGTACTGTACAGCACAATGACTATGGTTAATAATAATGTACTGGCTGGGCATGGTGGTGTGTGTCTTTAATCTCAGCTACTTGGGAGGTTGAGGTAGCAGGATCACTTGAGCTCAGAAGTTTGAGACCAGTCTTGACAACATAGCGAGAACTTATCTCAAATAACAACAACAACAAAAACAACAACAATAATAATGTACCGTGTACGTAGCTGTTCTTGAATTGCTACAAAGAAATATCTGAGACTGGGTACTTCTATAAAGAAAAGAGGTTTAATTAGCTCCCAGTTTTGCAGGCTGCACTGGAAGTATGGTGCCAGGCATCTGCTTGGCTTCTGATGAGGCCTCAGGAAGCTTACAATCATGGCAGAGGGCAAATTGGGGGCTGGCACATCACATGGTGAAAGCAGGCGCAAGAGTGATGAGGGGAGGTGCCACATACTTTCAAATAACCAGATCTCATGACTCACTATCACGAGGGTGGCATCAAGACACGAGGGATCTGCCCCCATGATCCAATCACCTCCTACTAGGCCCCATCTGCAACACTGAGGACTACAGTTCAACCTGAGATTTGAGTGAGGACAAATATTCAAACTATATCACACTGCATAATTGAAAATTGCTGAGAGTAGATTTTAAATGTTTTCCATTATAAGAGTCTTTATCTCTTCTGCAGCTCCTACTCTGAAAGTGTCAGAGAGTATTCCTCTCCATTCTTCATTTAAAAATGATATTGATACATACAAAGTGCTTAATATACATAAATCATATTTGTATGTAATTTCTACATGTAAAATACTTAATACATACATAAGTTATGAAGTCTAATAATAGAATAAGCACCTGTGAACTTACTATTTACCTTCAGCAATAGAACATGACCAGTGCCATTGATGCTCCCTGCATACTTCCCCTACCCTAGAGGTACCCTGCCTTTCTCCCAGAGGAAGCCACTATTGAGAGCTTCTAAAAATCACTCCTTGCATTTCTTTATAGTCTTCCCACATATACAAGTATCCTAAACAAGACACTTTTTAGTTTTGCTTGGTTTTGAACTGTAAATATTGGTATCACACTAAACTTTTTTGCAGTTGTTTGTTTTTACACAAAATTATGTGTCTGAGAATGTTTCACATTGTTATTGGCATCAGTTCATTCATTTTAATTGTTCCATAGTATTTCATTGTGTCACCATACCACAAATATCTGTTGTTTCTAGTTTTTTTGGCTATTCTGAACAATGTTGCTATAAACTTTCCTTATAGTACACCTGTGCAAGTTTCTCAAGTCCATTTCTAGGGGTGGAATTAATGAGTTGTATAGTATACACATGTTGAAATTTATTAGATAATGCCAAATTGTTTCCCAAGTTGGTTGTTTAATATATACTCCCATCAGAAGTCTTCACTAACTGCTCCACATCATCACTAACACTTAGTGTTGTTTAAATTACATTATTTTTTCCAATCTGGTGGATTAAAATGGAATCTCATGTTGTTGGTTTCTTTGGTCATTTATTGTGGTTTTAATTTACATTTACCAAGGAGGTTGAGCATCTTTTCATGTTTCTTGGTCATTCAGATTTCCTCTTCTGTGAAAGGCTTGTTCATATCTTTTACTTGCTTTTCTTCTGGATTATGTTTTTTTTTTTTGAGATGAGGTCGCCAATCTGTTGCCTAGGCTGGAGTGCAGTGGTGCGATCATAGCTCACTGCAGTTGCAGACTCCTGGGTTTAAGTGATCCTTCCACCTCAGCCTCCTGAGTAGTTGGGACTACAGGCATGAGCCACCTTGTCCTGATAATTTTTTCTTTTTTCTTTTTTTTTTTCGTAGAGATGAAGTTTCACTATGTTGACCAGGCTGGTCTCAAACTCTTGGCCTCAAGTAATCCTCCTGCCTCGACTGAGATCTCTAAGTGTTGGGATTATAGGTGTGAGCCACCATGTCCAGCGGGATTGTCTTTTTGTGTATTGGTATATAGAAGTTCGTAGGTTCTGAATGTCAGTTATATGAGTACTAAAGATGTTCTTCCACTTTGTGGCTTTTTCACTTTAGGGTTTTTTTTTTTTTCCTTTTTTTCTTTTCTTTTCTTTTTTTTTTTGTGAACAGAGCCACTTCATTTTAAGGTAATTGAATTTATTACTGTATTCTTTTATAGTTGGTACTTTATATGCTTTTTTTTTTTTTTTTAACAGAAATTATCCCCTATCCCAAGACTAGAGAAATTATCCTGTATCAGTGTTTCTTTGTGAGTGGGGAAGTTACTAGCATTTGGGGCAAGACAAATAATATGGGGCTGGCTCTTACATCTCAGGACACCTACCATCCCTAGAACCTGAGTACTAAATGCCTCTAGCACCATTCCTGTCATCATAACAATCTAACATACTCCATATGTTTTCAAATGTTCTGTAGATGGTGGTACTGTAAGTTGAGAACCCCTGAACTATGTTTTCTTCTAAAAGTATTTAATATACCTAGAATTGAGTTTTGTGTTTGGTGTGAGGTAGGAATATAATTTTATTTTTTTATGGACAACTATTTTTTCCCAACATGATTTATTAAAGAATTCACTCTTTCCTTGACTGATCTGCAATGCTACCTGTCAGATATCAAATTTCCAAATAGGTATATGTCTATTTTTGGTTTTCTATTCTGTTCCATTAGCCTATTTGTCAACTTGTGCACCAATATTACACTGTTATAAATACTATAGCTGTATGATAAATCTTAATATCTGATAAGAATAAGTTATTGTTGCTCTTCAAGAATGCCTTGGCTTTTCTTTTTTTTTTTTTATTATACTTTAAGTTCTAGGGTACATGTGCATAACGTGCAGGTTTGTTACATATGTATACTTGTGCAATGTTGGTGTGCTGCACCCATCAACTCGTCAGCACCCATCAATTCATCATTTATATCAGGTATAACTCCCTTGGCTTTTCTTGCACTCCCATGTCAATTTTAGAACCAGGTTGTCAAATTTCATAAAAAATCTCTGTGGGATTTTTATTGGAATTACAATGACTATATTGATTGATTCAGACTATATACTGATTGTAAAGGATATCTTTACCATTCTGAGTCTCCCTATCTGTGAACAAGACATAGCTCTCCATTTGTTTTTGTTTTTTAAAACTATTTTTGTAGAGACAGAGTTTCACTTCGTTGCCTAAGCTAGTATCAGATTCCTGGCTTCAAGTGATTCTCCCACCTTGGCCTCCCAAAGTGCTAGGATTATAAGCATGAAGACACTGTGCCTGGCCTCTCCATTTCAATAAAGTTTTATAATTTCTTCCTAGCAGATTTTTGTTTGATTTATTCCCAGATGCTTTATATTTTTATTGCTATATTTTTTAAACTGCATTTTTGATTTTTATTGCTGTTGTATACAAATGAGACTTATTTCTTTACATTCTTTCTTAAATGTATATCAATCAGACCTTTTCACTTAGCTCCATCAAAACTGCTCTTGTCAAGGCTACCCATGACTACACTGTTGCTAAATTCAATGGTCAATTCTCAGTTCTCATCTTACTTGATTTCTCAGCAGCATATGACACAGTTGGCCACTCCCTCTTCCTTGAAACTCTTTCTTCACAAGAGGACAACACACTCTTCTAATTTTTCTCTTACCTCATTGGTTATTCTCTCTCAGTCTTCTTTGCTAGTTCTTCCTCATTTCTCCAACATTTTAATGTTGGACTGTCCTAGGGATCAGTCTCTAGATATCTTCTCTTCTCTTGCTATACATACTCCTTTGGTGATCTCATTCATACTCATAGTTTTAAAGTCTATCCATATATTAACTCCCAATTTTGTAATGCTAGTCTAACTCACCATCAGGATCAATCTATCCATCCATCCACATTCATTTACCTTTTTTCCTTCTACCTACTTGACATTTCCCACTCAATATGTCCAAACTGAACTCTTTAACTTATCATCTGAAACTGCACCTCCCACAGCATTCTCTCAGTTGCTCATGCCATCATTCCAGTTGCTCAGAACAAAATCTTTGAGTCCTTGTGTTCCCTCATCCCACACACAATATGTGAGAAAATCCTACTCACCTTACCTTAAAAATATATACAGATTCCTACCACTTCTCACAATCTACACTGATATCATCCTAGTTCAAGCCACTACCATCTTTTTAAAAATAGCTTTATTGAGATATAATCTACATACCCCACAATTCACCCATTCATAGTATACAATTCAATGTATTTTAGTACATTCATAGGGTTATGCAACTCAGCACAATCTAATTTTAGAATATTTTGGTTTCCCCCAAAAAAGACCAATACTCATTAGCAGTCATTCTCCATTACCCACTTCTCACCCCCTTGAATGTTGCCCTAGGCAGCTACTAATCTACTTTCTGTCTCTATAGATTTAACTATTCTAGACATTTCACATGAATGGAATAATACAATATGTGGTCTTTACTTCAGCTTCTTCACTCCTGTTTATTGCCAAATAATATTCCACTGTATGAATACGGCACATTTTATTTATATATTGATCAGTTGATAGACATTTGGGTTATTTCTACCTTTTAGCTAATATGAACAATGCTACTACGAACATTTGTGTACATGTTTTTGTGTGAACATATGTTTTCATTGGGTATATACTTAGGAGTGGAATTGCTGGGTCATAAGGTAACTCTATGTTCAACCTTTTGAAGAACTGCCAAACTGTTTTCCAAAGCAGCTGTACTTTTACATTCCCATGGGCAGTGTATGAGTGTTTCATTTTCCCACATCTTTATTACCACTTGTTATTTTTTTATTTTTATTTTTTAAGATAGGGTCTCACTTTGTCATCCAGGCTGGAGCACAGCAGTGCAATCTTGGCTCACTGTAACCTCAACCTCCTGGGTTCAAGTGATTTTCCTGCCTCCACCCCTCAAGTAGCTGGGACTACAGGCGCACACCACCATGCCCAGCTAATTTTTTTGTAGAGATGGGGTTTTGCCATGTTGCCCAGGCTGGTCTCGAACTCCTGAGCTCAAGTAATCTGCTGCTTTGGCCTCCCAAAGTGCTAGGATTACAGGCATGAGCCACTGTGCTCAGCCACCACTTGTTATTATCTGTCATTTTGATTGTAGCCATCATGGCGAGTGTGCAGTGGTATTTTATTGTGGTTTTGATTGTATTTCTCCAAAAACTAATGATGTTGAACATCTTTTCATGCCCTTGTTGGCCATTTGTATATCTTCTTTGGAGAAATGTTCATTCAGGTTCTTTACCCATTTTAAAATTAGGTCATCTCTCTTTTGAGTTGTAACAGTTCTTTACATGTTCTAGATACAAGTCCCATATCACATATGATTTGCAAATATTATCTGCCATTCTGTTTTGGTTACTGTAGCTTTGTAGTAAGTTTTGAAATCTGTAAATAATAACAGCCTCATAGAATTGTTAGGAAGTGTTCCTTCCTCTTATATTTTTTGGAAAAAATTGGAAGAATTGTATTTGATTTTTCTTTAAACATTTGGTAGAATTAAGCAGTGAAGCCATCCAGTCTTGTGCCTTTCTTTGGTGGCAGGTTTTTTTTTTGATAACTAATCTAATTTGTTTAATTATTGTAGGTCTATTCAGATTTTCTTTTTCTTCTTGAGTCTTAAGTTTTGGTATTTAGTGTCTTTCTAGGTATTTGTCCATTTCATGCGGGTAGTGTAATTTGTTCACATACAATTGTTCATTGCATTCTGTTATAATCGTTTTTATTTCTGTAAAATCAGTAGTAATTTTCATTTCTGATTTTAGCAATTTGAGTTTTCTCTCTTTTTTCTTAGTCAATCTACCTACCGTTTTGTTAATTTTGTTGATCTTGTCAAAGAACCAATTTTTGGTTTTATTGATTTTTCCTTACTGTATTTTCTATTTCACTTCTTTCTGCTCTAATCTGTTATTTCCTTCTGCTTGCTTTGGGTTTAGTGTGTTCTTTTTTTTTTTTTTTCTTTTAGTTTCTTAAAGTAGAAAGTTATCAATTTGAGATTTTTCTTCGTTTCAACATAGGCATTTATAGCTACAAATTTCCTTCTGAGCACTGCTTTAGCTGCATCCCATAAACTTTGGTATGCTGCCTCTTCATTTTCATTCATCCCAAAGTATTTTCTAACTTCCTTTGTGATTTATTCTTTGACTCATTAGTTATTTAGAAATGTGTAGCTTATTTTCTGCATATTTGTGAATTCCCCAAATTTCCTTCTGTTATTAATTTCTACTTTTATTCTATTCAGAGAACATACTTTATATGATTTTATTCCTGGCCTATGGTGCATTCTGGAGAATGTAATATTCTGTTTGTCTATTTCTTCCTTTTTCTGTGTCCATTCTGTCAGTTATTGCATTATGTATCTTGGGGCTCTGTTGTGAGGTGCATACCTGTTTAAAATTGTTATATCTTTCTGACAGATTGACCCTTTTACCATTATGAACTGTCTGTTTCATCTCCATAATTAATTTTGTTATAAAGTCTATTTTTTCATATTAGTATAGCCACTCCAGATTTTATGGTTGTTGTTTGCATGACAGATCATTTTTCATTCTTTTACTTTTAACCTATTTGCATCTTTGAACATAAAGTTTGTTTTCTGTAGACAGCATATTGTTGGATCTTGCTTTTTTAAAAACAATCTCATCTGACAATGTTTACCTTTCGATTAGATTATTTAATCTATAATCATTTAATGTTGTTATTGATATGTTTGGATTCGCACTTCCATTTTGCTTTTGTTTTCTATATGCCATATGCCTTTTTTGTTTTTTGATGATCTTCTTTTGTATTAGGTGGGTTTTTTTCTGTAACATTTTAATTCATAATTTTAAAATAACTTATTTTTGAGTTATTTTCTTAGTGGTTTCTCTAGGGGTTACAATATATATCTTAACTTACTAGTACCTACTTCAGATTTATACTGAGTTCCAGTGAAATATAGACACTTTACCTAGCTTCACTGCCTCCCTCTCTTTTTGATATTATTGTCATACATACATATACATCTATATAGGTTATGAACATAAAAATACATTGTTATAATTATTGTTTTATGTAATTTCATCTCTTTTAAAAAGGCTGAGGGAGCTGGGTGCGATGGCTCATGCCTGTAATCCCAGCACTTTGGGAGGCTGAGGCGGGAGGATCACCTGAGGTCAGGAGTTTGAGACCAGCCTGGCCAACATGGTGAAACGCCGTCTCTACTAAAAATACAAAAACTAGTCAGTTGTGGTGGCGGGCACCTGTAATCCCAGCTACTTGGGAGGCTGAGGCAGGAGAATCGCTTGAACTCAAGAGACAGAGGTTGCAGTGGGCTGAGATTGTGCCACTGCACTCCAGCCTGGGTGACAGAGCCAGACTCTGTCTGGCTGAGGAGGGAGGATCACTTGAGCCCAGGAGTTCAGGACCAGCCTGGACAACACAGTACCTGGGTGATGGGATCAACTGTACCCCAAACCTCACCATCATGCAACATATCCAGGTAACAAACCTGCACATGTGCCCCTTGAATCTAAAATAAAAATTGAAATTAAAAATATAAATGAATACATAAAATTGTTTAATGAATAAAATAAACAAACACCTTTAAAAATATGTTTTTAAAATTTCCAAAAGTGTATTTTTTTTTTTTTTTTTTGAGATGGAGTCTCGCTCTGTCGCCCAGGCTGGAGTGCAGTGGCCGGATCTCAGCTCACTGCAAGCTCCGCCTCCCGGGTTTACGCCATTCTCCTGCCTCAGTCTCCCGAGCAGCTGGGACTACAGGCGCCAGCCACTTCGCCCGACCAGCTTTTTGTATTGTTTAGTAGAGACAGGGTTTCACCATGTTAGCCAGGATGGTCTCAAACTCCTGACCTCGTGATCCGCCCGTCTCGGCCTCCCAAAGTGCTGGGATTACAGGCTTGAGCCACTGCGCCGGGCCTAAAAGTATATTTTAAAAAGAAAAAGCTACGTATTTAGATTTATTTATTTTTTGTCCTATTTTGGGCTATATGTTCCATTCAGCCACGTTTTGCTGTGCTGCGTTTTTGCAGCTTTATTGACTTTTTTGAATTAATTAAGGTTTATTTTTCCTCATTCCATTTCCTCTCTTCTATTAGTTTGGAAGATACTCATTCTTTTTTCTATTATTTTAGGGTTACCCTTGGAATTTTAACATGCTTACTTAATTTAATAAAGTTTAGAGTTAATATATTTGCCCCCTTTTCAAACAATATGGGGACCTTTAGAATGCTGTGATTCTAATCCATGACAACATGACTTGCTATTGTAAAGCCTTTAAATTCCATGTTTTTTGTCTTTTTTTTTAATCCCACAAATTAGAAATCATTAATATCACCCACATGCTTAACTTTTTTTCTTTTTTTTCTTAGCCAAAGTCTTTTCTTTCTTGTATCTCAGAACTTGCTTTTTGGATAATTTTCCTTATTTAGTGAGAAAGTATTGGTGGTAAACTCTTTACATATTTTTTATATTAAAATGTTTTGGCCGGGCGCGGTGGCTCAAGCCTGTAATCCCAGCACTTTGGGAGGCCGAGATGGGTGGATCATGAGGTCAGGAGATCGAGACCATCCTGGCTAACACGGTGAAACCCCGTCTCTACTAAAAATACAAAAAACTAGCCGGGCGAGATGGCGGGCGCCTGTAGTCCCAGCTACTCGGGAGGCAGAGGCAGGAGAATGGCGTAAACCCGGGAGGCGGAGCTTGTAGTGAGCCGAGATCGCGCCACTGCACTCCAGCCTGGGCGACAGAGCGAGACTCCGTCTCAAAAAAAAAAAAAAAAAAAATTTTATTTTGCCTTTATTCCCCCCCAAAATATATAATTTTAAGATGAAATTATTTTCTCTTAGCACTTTCAACATCATATTGTAATCTGGCTTCCATCATTGCTTATTGAGAAGTCAACTATCAGTCTAATTGTTCTTTTGTTCATGATTTTTTTTTTTCTTTCTAGTTTAAGATTTTGTCTTTGTCTTTGTTGTTCTGTAGTTTGATTATGATGCGTGGAGATATTAACTTCTTTTTTATTTATCTTATCTGGCATTTCTTAGGCCTGAATCTGCAGATTGTTGTTTTTGGAAATTCTTGAGAAGATTCAGCCATGGTTTATTTGAATATTATTTCCATTATTATTATTTTAACTTTTAAGTCCAGGGGTACAAGTGCAGGTTTGTTATTGAGGAAAACTCGTGTCATAGGGGTTTGTTGTACAGATTATTTCGTAACTGAGGTAATTAAGCCTAGTACCCACTAGTTATTTTTCCTGATCCTCTCCCTCCTCCCATACTTCATCCTCTATCCTCTGATAAGTCCCAGTGTGTGTTGTTCCTCTCTATGTGTCCATGTGTTCTTATCATTTAGTTCCCACTTATAAGTGAGAACATGTGGTATTTGGCCTTCTGTTTCTGCATTAGTTTGCTAAGGATAATGGCTTCCAGCTCCATCCATGTCCCTGCAAAGGACATGATCTCTTCTTTTTTATAGCTGCATACTATTCCATGTACCACATTTTCTTTATCCAGTCTGTCATTACTGGGCATTTAGGTTGATTCCATGTCTTTGCTATTGTGAATAGTGTTGCAATGAATATATGGGTACATGTGTCTTAGAATGATTTACATTCCTTTGGGTATATACCCAGTAATGGGATTGCTGGGTCGAATAGTATTTCTGTCTTCAGGTCTTTGAGGAATTGCCACACTGTCTACCACAATGGTTGAACTAATTTATACTTCCACCAACAGTGTATAAGCATTTCTTTTTCTCTGCAACCTCACCACCATCTGTTGTTTTTTGACTTTTTAATAATAGCCATTCTGTCTATTTTTTCTTTCTAGAATTCTAAGGAGATAAATGTTGAACCTTCTTTTTCTGTCCTCCATGTCTTTTAACCATTCTTACTTTTCTCGTCTCTTTGTACCTCTGTGCTGTATTTTGTATAATTTCTTTCAGACCTATTTTCCAATTTATTAATTTATTTTCAACTGATGTATAAAGTTTCATTGAGGTTTTTAATGTCAATTATTGTATTTTTCACTTCTATGTATTCTATTTAGTTATTTTCAAATCTACCAGGTCATTTTTGATAGTCCCTTGCTCTTTGCTCTCTATCCTTATTACTTTAAACATATTTAGCATAACTGTTTTATATTCCATATATGATAATTTCTGTATCTAAAGTCTGGTTATATTTTGTCTTTTTTTTTTTTTTTTTCCTGTTGACTTCTCCTTCCTGGTAGCTAGTTTTCCTGTGTCAATTGTGATTTTCCATTGTGAATTAATTTTTGTCAGAACCCTCTGTGGGATTTCCATGAGGTCTGGGAGGGGTACATTCTTCCATGAAAGATTTCTATTTGATTTTTCTTGGTGCTTGAGGCATTATACCACTAACAGGTCTACTTTATTTATTTATTAATTTTTGAGACAGGGTCTATCTCTGTTGCCCAGGTTGGAGTGCAGTGGCATGATCATGGCTCACTACAGCCTCCACCTCCTGGGTCCAAGCAATTCTCCAACCTCAGCCTCTTGAGTAGCTAGTACAATAGGCGTGTGTCACTATACTGGGCTAAGTTTTGTATTTTTTTGTAGAGATGAGGTTTTGCCATGTTGCCCAGGCTGGTCTCGAATTCCTGGCCTCAAGCGACTCACCTGCTTCAGCCTCCCAAAGTGCTGGGATTACAGGCATGAGCCACTATGCTCTGCACAACTAGGTCTACTTTAAATTAAAATTATTGGCTTGTGGCTTTTTGGACTATTCACATAATGTATATTCAGACTCCAAACCTAGTTGCAGGCTGGTGCCACAAAATCTCAGTAATAATTTTTTTGCTTTGTTTTTAATTCTACCCAAAGCTAAAGCCAAGACAAAAACTTTCCTCGCTGTCAGTCCCTAGGCCTGTGCTGTCTAATATAGTAACCACTAGTCACACGTGGCTATTAAATTTAATTAAAACAACATTAAAAATTCAGTTCTTTTTTTTTTTTTTTTTTTTGAGACGGAGTCTTGCTCTGTCGCCCAGGCTGGAGTGCAGTGGCCGGTTCTCAGCTCACTGCAAGCTCCGCCTCTCAGGTTTACGCCATTTTCCTGCCTCAGCCTCCCGAGTAGCTGGGACTACAGGCGCCCGCCACCTCGCCCGGCTAGTTTTTTGTATTTTTTAGTAGAGATGGGGTTTCACCGTGTTAGCCAGGATGGTCTCGATCTCCTGACCTCGTGATCCACCCGTCTCGGCCTCCCAAAGTGCTCGGATTACAGGCTTGAGCCACCGCTCCCGGCAAAAATTCAGTTCTTTAGTTTCATTAGCCACATTTTAAGTGCTCAAAAGTCACATACAGCTGGTGGCTACTGTATTCGACAGTGTAGATATGGAACGAAGTTTTACTAGACAGTGTTGCTCTCGATCATCTGAAACTACATATGCCCCCAGGGCATGTGGTGGCTTCAGAGCTAGGTTACACCCTTGAGCAAACCTTTGTCAATCTTTGTCTTAAGTCAAAATTCTACAAGGACGATGTGGTAGACAGAATAATGGCTCTCCAAAGATGTCCAAGTCCTAATCCTCAGAATTTGTGGATATGCTACTTTACATGGCAAAAAAGACTTTGTAGATGTGATGAAGTTAAGAATCTGGAGATGGGTAGGTTACCCTGGATTACTTGGGTGAGATCAATGTAATCACAAGGGTTCTCATAATGAGACAGTCAGAGAAACTCCAGCTGGCCTGTGCACTGGGAGGAGTGTGCACTGGGGTGTAGCCACAGAAGCTCATGCTGTTTGCAACAGGGAGGAACCTGGTCCCTATTTTTCCTGGGTGGAACCTGGGATTTAATCTGTGAGGCAGATTAAATCTAGAACTAGTAGGACTATACTAGAAGGACTCTCACTCTACTCAGTCCCTGTTCCCCTTTTTTTCCTTTTTGCCCAATAAATCCCATTATTCCCACCCTTCAAATAGTCTGTGAGCCTAATCTTTCATGGCCATGTGACAAAGATCCCATCTTTAGCTGAACCAAGGAAAAGTCCCACAACCATAAGGGAAATAAGGAAGCAGGAAAGACACAGAAATGCAATGCAGTGACAGCAGCAGAAGTTGGAGTGATGCAATTTGAAAATGGAGGAAGGAACCATGAACCAAGGAATGCAAGAGTCCTCTAAAAGGCAAGGAAATAGAGCCTCCAGAAGGAACGTAGTCTGTTGACCGATTTAGATTTCTGACCTCCAGAACTGTAAGAGAATAAATGTGTATTGCCGGGCTGGGCACGGTGGCTCAAGCCTGTAATCCCAGCACTTTGGGAGGCCGAGACGGGCGGATCACGAGGTCAGGAGATCGAGACCATCCTGGCTAACACAGTGAAACCCCGTCTCTACTAAAAAATACAAAAAACTAGCCTGGCGAGGCGGCGGGCGCCTGTAGTCCCAGCTACTTGGGAGGCTGAGGCAGGAGAATGGCGTAAACCCGGGAGGCGGAGCTTGCAGTGAGCTGAGATCCGGCCACTGCACTCCAGCGCGGGCGACAGAGCGAGACTCCGTCTCAAAAAAAAAAAAAAATAAATAAATAAATAAATAAATAAATAAATGTGTATTGCCTTAAGCTATGAAGTTTGTGGTAATTTGTTGCAGTAGCAATAAGAAACTAATACAGACCATGAAAGGGACCAGTTAAGAAAGATTCTTTTAATATATCAGAAACCCATGGGTGCCCAATGGTACTGAGTTATCGTTCTTACATCTTCTCCTTTCCCCTTCTTCTGTTTTTATTTGGCTCTAAGAGTTTCAAGGCCCATGGAAAGCAGAAAGTTTAGGAGAGCAAATGATGTGGGAACCTATGCTTTCATTCATTTTTTTGACCAATATAAATATATACTGAGTGTTTATCATACTCCAAGCACTGTTCTAGGTGCTTAACATATATCAGTGAATAAGGGAGAAAAAATCCTGCCCTTAAGAATCTCACATTCTAGGGGAGGGACAGAACCAATAAATAAAAAACATAATAAGTAGGTAAATTATACAGTGTGTTAGATGCTCATTAGTGCTATAGCTGAAAAAAATAGAGTGATTGGGAGTGGTCAGGGAAGCGAGGATAGGCAGTTATAGGATTAAATATGGTGGTTAGAGTAAGTCTCATTGAGAAAGCGACAAACGAGCAAAGACTTGAAGGAGGTGAGGGAATTACTTATGTGAACATCTGGGGGAAAAGGATTCTTTTCTTTTCTTTTCTTTCTTTCTTTTTTTTTTTAAGAGGAAGTTAAGTTCTGTCACCCAGGCTAAAGTGCAATGGCACTATCTCGGCTCACTGCAACCTCTACCTTCCGGGTTAAAGTGATTCTCTTGTCAGCCTCCCGAGTAGTTGGGATTACAGGTGTGCACTGCCACGCCCGGCTAATTTTTTGTATTTTGAGTAGAGATGGGGTTTCACCATGTTGGTCAGGCTGGTCTCGAACTCTTGACCTCAAGTGATCCACCCGCCTTGGCCTCCCAAAGTGCTGAGATTACAGGCGTGAGCCACTGTGCCTGGCCGGGGGGAAAGCACTCTAAGCAGAGAAAATATCCAATGTAAAATATGAAAGTGGAGGTATGCCAGGTATGTTCCAGAGACAGCAAGTAGGGCCATGTGGTGGGGGAGAGAATAGTAGGAAATGAGGTTAGAAAAGTGATAGGAGTCAGATCATGTAGGGTGTTGTAGGCCACTGCAAGGACTTAAGCCTGTATTGAGGAAGACCCCTGATTTTTAGGGCAGACAAGAGTACAATTAGCATAATACTCAGAATACAGAGAAAGAAATATAGGTATTAGAGAATGGATGAATTTCTACATGCTGAGTGGTGAGCTGACTTCCTTCTGAGCACCACACTTTTACATCCGTTTGCTTTTGGACTTTTCTATGTGTATATTTGTGAATCAAACTCAAATTGTTCTAACAGAAACTAAAGTATTTTCTTTCCTCCTCTTCTGTTCCCTGTCCCAGTTAATGGTATCTTAAGTGAGAAATCTTGAGAGGCATCTCTCTGCTTTCTCTTGCTCCATCATGTCTAATTAGACTCCTAACACTGACAGTTTTACTTTAGAGATGTCTTCTTCCGTGTTCCCTCTGCCTTCACCTTGGTTCAAGCTCTCATCTCTCACTGGACCATTATAATCACCTCTATGATCCTACAACCTGTCTACCAACTTTACTGTAACTGCCACAGGTCCAAAACAGGTCGAGTTACTCCTTCTTAAAGATATCTACTGGCTCCCTACTGCTTATAGAATCTTGTCCCAATCTTTCCCTCCAGCCTCATTTTTCCAGTAAGCTTCTCCACCTTCTCCATGCTCCAGCCATACTGAATTTATCACTGTAATTCAAACATATTCTGCCCTATCACATGTACTTGAAAAACCAACACATGCTAACTATTACTTTTATATAACAACAGGTTCCTTCTTCCAAGAATGCCCTTACTCCTTTCTTCAACTGGAAAACGCTTAGGCACCTTTCTAATCAATTCAAATTCCACTTCCTCTGTGAAGTCTTTCTCAATTTCCTCAATAGGGTTTGTAGCTACTTTCTATGTGTACCTCCAGCATTCTGTATAAGTGTACAGTCCTTGTAACACTTCATACAATGCATTGTGATTATTTGGTTACAGGTCTGTCTCCTCCATCAGACTGTAAGCTCCTTGAGGGCAGAGAGCTTGTCCTACTGATTGTTTTTCATCCCCAGTGGTTAGCACAATGCTTAGCCCAAAAGAGGTATTCGATCCTTACTTGTTGAAATAATGAATTAATAACTAAAATGATTCAGGACAAATATCTAACTGTACTAGTCAATTAGAACAGAAGAAGAGACAGAATTTTAAGCACAAAGGGAGCTGGTCTAAACTCTCAGAGATGGAAGGGGTAGCTCTGACTTTACTGAGCTACAAAGGCTAAAGATGGAAGGTATGAGCTAGGTTACAATGGGAACAATGGGAGACAAGGGCAAACAGGAAGGGCTAGGTGGAGCTAGCTGAGGAAGTGCTATGAAGCTACTGTCCAAGTCTGGATTTTCATTTTAGTGAGTAGAGAGTTACTGGAGGGTTATTGGAAACACCGTTAAAGTGAAGCCATAAAAAATGACCTGTTCTGCAAAGCTGGAAGGAGGCAATGAAGTCAGCCAGAAAGCAGTCATAATAACGCAGAGCAGACTGGGCATGGCAAGCAGAGGCAGATTTAGAGAGCTGTACAAAAGGACCAGGCTGGATGTGGTTGATGATCCCATATGGGAGAAGACACAAAGGTAATGGGAATTTCTGAAGATTATGAAAAGTAGAGTAGGTGTAGAGAAAGAAGATGAAATCAGTGGTTGGGAAATCAGGGTTCAATTACAATACAAAAATGATCTCTTATCAACCTGGCCTCTCTGTGCCTTAGTTTCCTAAGCAGTAAAACAAAGAGGTTCCACATTCAAAAGAGCCACAGATCTGTCCATTCTACTGCAAAAATGTTTCTTGAATCACTCTCACCATCTTCCTTGCCACTACCTTAGTCCAGGGCCACATCTGTTCCTATCTGGACTACTGGATTAGCCTATATAGTGGTCTCTGTGCACACTCTCTTGTCCCAGTACAATATGGTCTCCACACAACAGTCAGCATCATATTTGAAAAATGTCAATTAGATTATATTACTCCTCTGCTTAAAAACTCTGGCTGCTGCTGCTCTTAGAAAGTCAGATTCAATTCACCTCAAGTAAGTTATTAATTATTTTATCCTAAATCTTATCACAATTTGGGATAATTTTGTTAATGTATCTTTTTTTTTGATTTTTTTTTTTTTTGCTACTCTGCATAAAGAGATCAGAAAAGGTAAGGTGGATGGAATATCAGAGGAAGATCGTTCCAGACAAGGGGAGCAGCAAGTTGAACGTCCATGAAGCAGATTGAAACTCCTGAGCAGGGCCCTGCTGAGTGAGGGGACTTGTTATTAGGGAAGTTCAGAGAAGTAAATGGAAGTGAGTTTTGTAGGGTTTCAAGGACCCTGACAAAGAGTTTGGATTTTATTCTAAGTTAGAAGAAACTCACTGAAGGTTTTTGCCTAAAGAGTTGACATGATTCAGTTTATGTATTGAAATATAACTTATGGGGATGGGCATGGTGGCTCGAACCTGTAATCCCAACTAGTTGGGAGGTTGAGGCAGGAGGATTGCTTGATCCCAGGAGTTCAAGGGCAACAGAAGGAGATCTTGTATCTTTTACATCTACATCTATATCCATCTATATCTTATGGGTAAAGGAAATATTCTATATTTTTATTATAGTGGTTACATGACCAAATACTTTTGTCAAAAGTCACTGGAATGTATACCTAAATATGTGAATTGCTGAATTTTACTCTATGCAAATTATACCTCAATAAACCTAACCAAAAACAAACAAATAAAAAGATAACTCTGAGCTGAAGCATTAAAAATTATTTCCCTGAAAAAAAAAAAAAAAAGAAAGTCAGATTCATGCTCTGGCCTACACGATGAGGGTCCTGCCTACCTCTCTGACCCTTTCCCACCTCACTCTTCTCTCAGTCAATATGCTCTAGTCACACTGGCATTTTTGCTTTTCCTGGAGTGTGGTCAGCTATTTCCTATCCTCCCCTCCCCTCCCCTCCAGCTATTTCTCATCCTCCTCTCCCCTCTCCTCCCCTCCCCTTCCCTTCCATTCCCTTCCCTTCATTTTTCTTTCAGACAAGGTATTGCTCTGTTGCCCAGGCTGGAGTGCAGTGGTGCAATCTCGTCTCACTGCAACCTCTGCCTGCTGGGTTCAAGCAGTTCTCCTGCTTCAGCCTCCCAAGTAACTGGGACTACAGGCATATGCTACCACACTTGGCTAATTTTTGTATCTTTAGTAGAGACGGGGTTTCAACATGTTGGCCAGTCTGGTCTTGAACTCCTGACCTTGTGATAGGCCTGCCTCGGCCTCCCAAAGTGCTGGGATTACAGGCGTGAGCCACCGCGCCTGGATGCTCTTTCCCACCTTTTCATATGCCATTCCCTCCACCTGGAATGCAGCTCTTTGTTTGGCAAAGTTCTTTATGCCTTTCATACTTCAGACCTAGAGTTGACACCCTCAGAGGGGGAAGTTCTGACGTCTGCATCATCTGTTTATTGTCTTCTTAGCACTTATCACAATATGTAATTATTTTATTGTGTGTTTAGTGTTAATCTCCAATTAGATTACAAATTCTAAAAAGTAGGGACCATCTGTGTACTGTTGTATCTTTAGTATTCAGCACATAGTGAGAGGTCAACAAACATTTATGAATAAATAAATGAATAAATGGATGAAAAGGGCAATGGATGCAGAGTCAACTAGAAATGGAGTAATGAAGAAAGAGAAGGAAAATAGATTTTAAAAAGCATTTGATTGAATTTTGAGAATAGCATATCTAGTTTCACTCAGCTTGTAGTATAAAATATTAACAGTGATTGCAGACAGTAAAAGGACTCATGCTCCAAATCAGGGAGAATCTCCAAAGTTGGTGCCCATGGAATTCAATTCAATTCATCAGACATTTGTTGAGCGTTTACTATATGCTAGGCTCTATGCTGGGCACTCATTGTGGGGAATATAATGATGAATACATTTACACTTTAAGAATTTATATTCAAGAAACTAGAAATATGGTATGAGGATGTACAAATGATAATAAAAGACAGAATTTAATCTAACAAATGGATCCAAGAAATGGCTCTGGGTGTTCAGAGGAAGAGGTTTAGGGCAGGCTTCAAGGAAAGTTATTTTGGTTCTGAAGTCAACAAGTTTCAGTTCACAATGAAATAAGAGCACAGGCAGTTTCTTCTGTTTTTAAATACTTCTTAAGAGTAGGATAGAAAGCAAAATATTTTGAAAGATGATTTTTGAGGCACCATGTTAGAGGGGAAACAACTAGACTTAGAAGTTTTGACTCTGTCACTCACTATTTGGGAGACCTTGGATACTTTGCTTATTTCTTATTACAAATGGTTATTGAGGGGCTACTATGTGCCAGGCTCTGTATATATACTATTTTATTGAGTCATTTATCTTTCATAAGCTCCAATTTTCTCACTTCCCTTTGAAATGTAGCAGCCTAGATTTCTGGTTCCCAAACAATTGGTACTGGGTACAAGCTTATAGGTATTCCTTTCTGTCTTCAGGTAGCACCCACACTTCTGCACTAAAGCAACAGACTAGGTTTTGATAATATCCTACAGGCCCTTTGGGTATTGCCTTTAGGATAGTGCACTTAGAATGTACTTTGGCTATTTATGAGATGGGGAAAATGGGTGAATAAGTTTAAGAAATGAGCCATAAATTTATTTTTGGCAAAGTTGGATGAGCAAATTTTGAAATGGAGAACAATGGGTCCTGCCTGCCATGGTACCCATTGTATATTGGGAAATGGAGATATTAAGGTGTCAAGAAACGACCTCACTAAATTGTTACAAATGTTAAGATAAACTGTGATGTGGGAAATTGTAACATGACTGTCTTGAGGTAACCCTGTACAGACAGATGCTTTGGATGATGGGCAAAGTGAGCTGTGTAGACAAGAGAAAATACGTCAGTGTGTCTTCAGGAATGACCACGAAGAGGGTCGTCTATTTCTTGATGATGGCTTCTTTACTTCTTTAGTTAGAACTATTCTTAGTATGGAGGAGAGCAAGTTTATCAGGTACCTAGGTTTGATTTTTAAAAAAATCTCTGGAGAACATCCAATTCCTTTTGTTTTAATTGTGTGCTTACCAAGCAGCCTTCTGGTCTGTGTAACTGGTTTCTTGACTGGAATGACCTGCCAGCCTGGGAGGCCTTATGCAGATAAAGAAAGCTTTGTTTTGCCAAATATATTTGATGTGGTTTGGCTGTGTCTCCACCCAAATTTCATCTTGAATTGTAGTTCCCACAATCCCCATGGGTTATGGAAGGGACCTGGTGGGAGGTAACTGAATCATGGGGGTGGTTACCTCCATGCTATTCTCCTGATACTGAGTTCTCATGAGATCTGATGGCTTTATAAGGGGCTTTCTCCTACCTTTGCTCATTCTTCTCCTTCCTGCTGCTATGTGAAGAAGGATGTGTTTGCTTCCCCTTCCACCATGATCGTAAGTTTCCTGAGGCCTCCCCAGCCCTGTGGAATGGAGTCAATTAAACCTCTTTCCTTTATAAATTACCCAGTCTCAGGTACGTCCTTATAGCAGCAGGATAATGGACTAATATGATATTGCTTACAATAAATCACCTTCTTGAGGTCTGCTTTATAAGTCAGTCTCTGTGACATTGGAAGCCTGGATTCACCCCCCAGAGACTCCTCATCCCATGATGGGACTGAGAATGGGAGAGAAATGTGTAGTGGCAAAACTATAGAGTGGACAGGCCTGGGTTATCTATCGGTAAGTGCTGCTCTCCTATGAGGTCTGGCCTGAAGCAGCCACTGGCTTTACCTATTAAATTACAGAAATAATAATCCCTTACATTTGTTCAGTGCTTTTAACTTTCAAAGCACTTTCATGTATTATATGTAATTTTATCATTTAATCTATTACACCTTCTTTGGGTCACACTGCTCGTAAAAATACATTTGTAGAGCAGTGGCAAAGAGACCAAGAGAAGCAGTAATATTGTCAATATGTTGAAAAAAAGTCTGTCTATGATGGGGCCTTGACAAAACAACTCAAAGGAAATAAGTGTAGTCAGAGTCTAGGCTGCAGTACGGTGACCCCAGAATTTGGAGATAGGCTTAGAATGATTGTTAGCATGAAATAACACAAAGGCATTATTGTAGATGTGTTACTGATACAGACTTAGGAAATCTCAAATGTAATCAAGATAATCAGGGTGTATCTGTAGGAATAGAACATACTTGAAGAAGGTTGCGATCTAATCAGCTTTACTGTAAACTGTGTGAAGAATAATGTGTTAAAGAAAGGTTGTGCATGAGTTATTTGAAAAAGAAGAATTAAAAAGTCCACATACGTTACTGTTTGTCCAACACCTCCCACCCCTAACTGTGCAGAGAGGTGGGGAGGAATGGGAGAGGGAGGTGTGTCCACTTGTGCAGTGGCTGGAGAGCAGAAGGAGCCCAGTAGACCAAACATGATGGATGCAAATATTGTGGTCCTTAAGGCTGTAGGCTCAATTATGAAGCAGATTTCTCTATGCATGGGCTTCACCAGTGCACTTCCTTCACTCTGACTCCATGCTTATCAAGTAACTTTCTAATTTTCTATTTTAGTTTCCTAGGTTCCTTGATCCTGGGAAAGAAATGCATTTAGATGAGCTCAGACTATTGTTTAGTTACCTTACAGGTATATCTTCCATTGTAAATTAATGTAACTGCAATATAGTTTATATGTCTTTTCCTCCCAATTGTTTTTATTTTGAAAACTTTCAAATCTATAGAAAAGCTGCAAAAACAATATAATGAATTTCCACTTACTTTTAAACTAAATTTACTAATTTGCTGATAGATATCCAAATGCTTCAGTACTATTTATTGAAAAGGCTGTCTTTCCTCCATTGAATTGCTTTTGGACCTTAGTCAAAATTCAGTTGGCCATATTTGTGTGGGTCTATTTCTGGGATCTCTCTTCTGTTCCTTTGATGTGTCTATTTCTTTGCCAATACCACACAGTTTTGATTACTGTAGCTATATAGTCTTAAAATTGGTAGAGTGATTCCTCCTGCTTGATCCTTATTTTACAAAATTGTTTTAGCTATTCTAGCTTCTTTGTTTTTCAACATGAATTTTACTACAATCTTGTCTACATCTTCAAAAAATCATGCTAGGATTCTGATAGCAATTGTCTCAGACCTGTATAAATTTGGAGAGAACTGACATCTTTACTATGTCGAGTTCCAAACTACGACCACAGTACGTCTCTCCTTGTAGTTAGATCTTATTTGATTTCTTTGATCAGTGTTATAGTTTCAGCATACATATCTAGTACATGTTTTGTGAGATTTACACATAAGTATTTCATTTTTTAAAATCCAATTATGAATTGCTTTGTATTTAAAATTTTGGTTTCCATGTGTTTGTTAATAGTACATAGAAATATGTTCATTGATAGTATATAGAATTGATTTTTGTATGTTGATATTGTGACCTGCAACCTTGCTGAACTCATTTATAAGTTCTAGAAGGTTTTTGTTACATTCCTTGAGATTTTCTATGTACACAATCATGTTATTTGCAGATAAGGACAGTTTTATTTCTTCCGTTCTGTTTTTTATGCTTCTGATATGCTGCCTGCTGTGTCTTTCAGATGTGCAAAGCTGAGAGCAGAAATATGGTCTTTCTTTCTTTTTTTGGTAGTATCTTTGTCTGGTTTTGGTCTCAGGATAATACTAGCTTAATAAAGTGAATTGGGAAGTGTTTCTTCCTCTTCTATTTTCTGAAAGATTGTGTAGAATTGTTGTGAATTTTTCTTTAAATGTTTGGTAGAATTCTTCAGTGAAATCGTCTAGGCTTGGAGAGTTCATTTATTGAGGAGTTTTAAAATTACAAATTCAATTTCCTTAATAGCTATGGGGCCATTCAAATTATTTCACATTTGGTGAGTTGTGGTAGTTTGTGGCTTTTGAGGAATGAGTCCATTTTATCTAAGTTGTCAAGTTTATGTATATAGATTACTGTATTTTGTTAGTATTGCTTTGATACCTGTGGAAGCTGTGGTAAGATCCCATTTCATTCCTGATATCGGTAATTTGTGTCTTCTCTGTTTTTTTTTTTTTTTTTTGGGTCACTCTTACCAGAGATTTGTCAATTTTATTCATGTTTTTGAAGAACCAGCTTGTTGTTTCATTGAATTTATTATTATTCTGTTTTCAATCTCATTTGTTTCTGTTCATTATTATAACCTTCCTTCTACTTGCTTTGGTTTTAGTTTGCCCATTTTTTTTCTATTTTATTAGGGTGGCAGTTTAATTATTGATCTGAGACTATCCTCTTTTTAAAATTAAGAATGTAGTGTCATAAATTTCCCTCTCAGCACTGTTTTAGCTGTGTCCTACATATTTTGACATCTTGCCTTTTCATTTTAATCCAGTTTAGTGTATTTTAAAATTTTTCCTTGAGATTTCCTCTTTGATCCATGTATTATTTAGAAATTCATTCTTTAGTTCCTAAGTGTTTGGCAATTATCCTGTTATCTTTCTTTTATTGATTTCCTGTTTGATTTTATATTGGTCAGAAAATACACACCATATGATTTCTGTCTTTTAAATTTGATGAGGTTTGTTTGATGACCCATGAAATGGCCCATCTTTATTCTTTAATTTTTAATTGTTTTAATATTATTGTAATAAAATGTATAAAACATAAACTATACTACTGTGACCATTTTAAGTGTATGATTCAGTGACATTAGTTATAATTACAACACTGTGCAACCGTCATCACTATTTATTTACAAAACTTTTCTGCTACTTAACGGGAAAAAACTGGAAGCATTCCCCTTGAGAACCAAAACTTACTCTCACCACTCCTATTCAACATCATACTAGAAGTCCTAGCCAGAGCAATCAGGCAAGATAAAGAAATAAGAGACATTCAAATAGGAAGAAAGGAGATCAAACTATCTCTGTTTGCAGACGATATGATTCTATACCTAGAAAATGTCACTATCTCTGCCCAAAAGTTCTTATATCGGAAATACAATGTCAGCAAGGCTTCAAGATACAAAAATCAGTAGCAATTCTAGACACCAACAGGTCCAAGTTGACAGCCAAACCAAAAATGCAATCCCATTCACAATAGCCACAAAAAGAATAAAATATCTAGCAATACAGCTAACCAGGGAGGTGAAAGATTTCTACAATGAGAATTATAAAACACCACTGAAAGAAATCAGAGATGACACAAACAAATGGAAAAACATTCCATGCTTATAGATAGGAAGACTCGATATTTTAAAAATGGCCATACTGCCCAAAGCAATTTACTGTTTCAATGCGATTTCTATCAAATTGCCAATATCATTTTTCACAAAATTACAAAAACACTGTTCTAAAATTCATGTAAATCCAAAAAGGAGCCCGAATAGTGAAAGCAATCCTAAGCCAAAAGAACAATGCTGAAGGCATCACATTAACCAACTTCAAACTATACTATAAGGATATAGTAACCCAAACAGCAAGGTACTGGTATAAAAACAGACATGTAGACCAATGAAACAGAATACAGACCCCTGAAATATAGCTGCACAACTACAACCAACTAATTTTTTACAAAGTTGACAAAAAAAACCAAACAAACAATGGGGAAAGCATATCTTATTCAATAAACGGTGCTGGGAAAACTATTTGCAGAAGAATAAAATTGAACCCCTATCTCTCACCATATACAAAAATTAACTCAAAATGGATTAAATATTTAAATGTAAGACTCATACTATAAAAATCCTAGGAGAAAACCTAGAAAGTAGTCCTCTAGTCATAGGCCTACACAAAGATTTCATGACAAAGATGCCAAAAGCAATTGCAATGAAAACAAAAATTGACAAGTGGAACCTAATTAAAACAAAGAGTTTCTGCACAGCAATAGAAACTATGAACAGAATAAACAAACAACTTACAGAATGGTAGGAAATATTTGCAAACTATGCATCTATAAGGAACTTAAACAAATAAGCAAAAGACACCCAACCCCATTAAAAAGTGGGCAGAGACATGAACACTTTTCAAAAGAAGACATACTAATGGCTAACAAACATATGAAAAAATGCTCCACATCACTAATCATTAGAGAAATGCAAATCAAAGCCACAGTGATATACCACTTTATACCAGTCAGAATGATTACTATTAAAAAGTCAAAAAATAACAGATGCTGGCAAGGTTGTGGAGGAAAGGGAATGCCTACACACTGCTGATGGGAATGTAATTTAGCTCAACCATTATGTAAAGCAGCATGATGATCTCTCAAAGAACTTGGAACAGAACTACCATTCAACTCAGCAATCCCATTACTGGGTATATACTCAAAGGAATAGAAATCATTCTTCCATAAAGACACAAGCATTCATTGTTTTCTTCTAGGATTGTTATGGTTTTAGCTCTTATATGTAGATTGTTGATCTATTTTCAGTTAATTTTTGTATATGGCGTGAGGCAGGGGTGCAACTTAATTCTCTTGCATGTGGATAGCCTGTTGTCCAAGCACCATTTGTTGAAGAGATGATTCCTTCCCCATTGAATGGTTGAAGGGCAGTGATGCCCTTGTCAAAAAACAATTGGTTATAGATGTAGAGATTTATTTTAGGATTTACAATTCTATTCCATTGGTTTACATGTCTATCCTATGCCAACACTATGCTATTTTGATTACTATAGCTTTGTATTAGGTTTTGAAATTGGATCTCCTAACTTTTGTCCTTTTTCAAGACTGTCTTGGTTATTAGGTTTCTTGCAAGTCCATATGAATTTGAGAATTGGTTTTTCCATTTGTGTCAGAAGGGCTGTTGGGATTTTGATAGGGATTGCATTGAATATGGAGGCTGCTTTGGGTAGTACTGACACCTTAACAATATTGTCTTCCAATCCATGAACTCGAGATGTCTTTCCATTTATTTAGGTCTTAATTTCTTTCAGCAATGTTTTGTAGCTTTCAGCGTACTAGTCTTTCACCTCCTTAGTTAAGTTTATTCTATTAGATGTTACTATAAATGGAATTACTTAAAATTTTTATTTTGGAGTGTTCATTATTGGTGGATAAAAGCACATCTGATCTTGTGTAATGACATTGTAACCTGTAACACTGCTGGTTACAGTGTGAACCAATGGCAAATTTGACTTCATCAAAGTTTAAAATGTTTGTGCTGTAAAAGACATATCAAGAAAGTGAAAAGACAACCTACAGGATGGTTTTACTTCTTCCTTTCTAATTTGGATGTCTTTTATGCATTTTTCTTGTCTAGTTGCTCTGGATAAACCTTCCAGTACAACATAGAATAGCAGTGGTAAAAGTTAATATTCGTGTCTTGATCTTAGAGGAAAAGTTTTCAGTCATTCACCATTGAGTATGACATTAGCTGTAGGTTTTTCATAAATGCCCCTTTTTATGTTAAGTTCCCTTTATTCTTAGTATTTTGATTGCTTATTTATGATGAAAGGGTGCTGATTTTTTGTCAAATATCTTTTCTGCATCTATTGTGTTTTTTTCTTTGTTATATTAATGTGATGCACTTCATTGATCGATTTTATTACATTAAATGACCTTTGCATTCCTGGGATAAATCCCAACTGGTCATAGTGTATATGACGTTAATATGTGGTTGGATTTGGGTTGCTAGTATTTTACTGAAGGATTTTTGTGTCTATATTCATAAGATACATTGCACTGTAATTTTCTTGTGATTTTTTTTTCTGGCGTTAGCATTATGGTAATGCTGATCTCATAGAATGAGCTGGGAAGTGTTTCTGCTTCTTCAGTTATTTAGAAGAGTTTGAGAAGGATTGGTGTTAATCTTTAAATGTCTGATAGAATTCACCAGTGAAGCTATCTGGTCCTCGGTTTTTCTTTGTTGGGAAGTTTTCATTACTGATTGAATCTCTTTACTTGTCATAGATCTCCTGATATTTTATATTTCTCCTGAGTCAGTTTAGGTAATTTGTTTGTTTCCAGGAATTTGTTCATTTCACGTAGGTTATCTAATTTGTTAGCATAGAATTGTTAATAGTATTGTCTTACAAACCTTTAAAAAATTTTTATCTCTGCAAGGTTGGTAGTAATGTCCCCACTTTAATTTCTGATTTTAGTTATTTGCATCTTTCTTTTTTCTTTGTCAGGCTAGCTCAAGGTTTGTCAATTTCATCGATCTTTTCAAAGAAACAACTTTTGGGTTTGATTTTCTGTACTATTATTCTCTGTACCTATTATTGTAGAACTATTTTTCTCTTCAGTTTTGTCAGTGTTTGCTTCAAATATTTTAAGGCTCTGTTGTTTGGTGTATATGTGTTTATAATTGTTATACTGTCTCAATGAATTGATCAGTACATAACGTCTGACTTTGACTTTTATAACATTTGTTAACTTAGGGTGATATTAGTAAGCCACCCCACCTCTTTTTGGTTACCACTTGAATAAAATATTTTTTCCAAATCTTTCACTTTCAACCTAATTGCATCTTTGGATCTAAAGTGAGTCTCTAATAAATTGAATGTAGTTGGATCATGTTTTTTAAAAATATTCATTCTGCCAATCTCTGCCTTTTGATTGGTCACTTTAATCTATTTACATTTAATTTGTTTACTGATAAGGAAGGAGTTTTGCAATTTTTCTGGGTGTTCCCTCTTTATCTTATACCTATTTGTGTTCCTCATTTCCTCCATTACTGTCTTATTTTGTATTTAGTTAATTATCTGTAGTGAACCATTTTGGATCTCTTCCCATTTCCATTGGTACATTTTAAACATATTTTTGTGGTTACCATGGGATTACATTCAATATCCTAAGCTTATTACAATCTAGTTTGAATTGATACCAACTTTTTTTAAAAATTTTTTTCTTTTTTTTTTTTTGAGACTGAGTCTCGCTTTGTTGCCCAGGCTGGAGTGCAGTGGCACCATCTCGGCTCACTGCAAGCTCCGCCTCCTGGGTTCACACCATTCTCCTGCCTCAGCCTCTGAGTAGCTGGGACTACAGGCACGAACCACCACGCCCGGCTAATTTTTTGTATTTTTAGTAGAGACAGGGTTTCACCATGTTAGCCGGGATGGTCTCGATCTCCTGACCTCGTGATCTGCCCGCCTCGGCCTCCCAAAGTGCTGGGATTACAGGTGTGAGCCACTGCGACCAGCATTTTTTTTTTTTAATTTTTAAAATGTTTCTTCAACCTTTATTTTAAGCTCGGGTGTACATGTGGAGGCTTGTTACACAGGTAAACATGTGCCATGGTGGTCTGCTGCACAGGTCATCCCATCACCTAGGTATTAAGCCTGAATCTATTAGCTTTCTTTTTGATGCTCTCCCTCCCCCAACCCCCTCCTGATAGGCCCCAGTGTGTGTTGTTCCCCTCCATGTGTGCACGTGTTGGGGAAAAAGGTGAGAACATGTGGTGTTTGGTTTTCTGTTCTTGTGTTAGTATGCTGAGGATAATGGCTTCCAACTCTACCTATGTACCAATTTTAATAGCATATGAAAACTTTGCTATTATTCAGTTCCACCTCCTTCTTTATGTTGTCGTTGTCACAGATCATATACTTATACACTGTGTGCCCAGTAACATAGATTTATAAATTTTATGTATTTGTCTTTTTAATCATGCAGAAAATAGAGTCAAGTTACAGACCAAAAATTAATAACACTGGCTTTTATGTTTGCCCACGTAGATTTCTTTACTGAAAATTTTTATTCCTTCATATAGGTTTGAGTTACAGTCTAGTGTCCTTTAACTTCAACCAGAAGGACTCCTTTTAGTACTTCTTCTAGGATAGGACTAGTGGTAATAGACTCCCTCAGCTTTTGTTGATCTGAGAATGTCTTACATTTTCACTCAAGTTTGAAGTGCAGTTTTGCTGGATATAGAATTCTTGTTTTACAGTTTTTTTCTTTCAGAACTTTAAATATGTCATCCAACTGTATTCTGGCCTCCATGGTCTCTGATGAGAAATCAGCTATGAACCTTATTGAGAATCCCTTGTATGTGATGAGTTGTTTCTCTCTTGCTGCTTTCAAGATTCTCTCTTTGTCTTTGTCTGTCAATAGTTTGATTATAATGTGTCTTGATGTGGGTCTCTCTGAGTTTATTCTACTTGGAGTTCATTAAGCTTCTTGGATCCTTATGTTCAATTTTTTTTTTATCAAATTTGGGAAGTTTTTGGTCATTATTTCTTTAAAAATTATTTCTATCCCTTCACAACCTCTTCTCTTTTTTCTGGTACTCCCATAATGTGTATGTTGGACCACTTGATGGTGTCCCACAGGTCCCTTAGGCTCTGTTAATTATTTTTCATTCTTTTTTATCCTGTCCCTCAGATTGGTTCATTTCAATTATCCTATCTTCCAAGTGCACTGATTCTGTCTTGTGCCTGAAGTCTCTAGTGAATTGCTATCCTTGAATGCCAGGAGCTAAAAAAAATCCAGACAAGTAAAACACCTCTCCCAGTCTTCAAGGTCCTCTCAAGTCTTTCCTGAACATGCAAGTTTCCCTGGGAATTTATTCACATATTTTTCTATATTTTCCCATACACATGGATACTTTTGTTTGCCCTAATTTCCCAAAGAAACTCTCCCTGTGGTTTTTCCTCTCAGGCCTCAGGTTGTCTCTTGTAATTCTCAACTGTAACCTTTTGCCTCAGGCATCTGTGGGTTGTTCATCCATCTTAGTGTTTTTGGGCAATGCCTGTTACTTTTCTGGCCTGGGTGAGTTCTGAGTTAGGTGCAACAGAGATAAGTTCTTTACATCTGTCATTTAGGTAGCCCTCTGACAGGTTAGAACAGACCTACACAATCATTTTTAAATAAGGTGTGCTGTGTTCCCCCTGGAACCATGGTCCAGGGTCCCACACTGCAAACACAGGCTGCTGTCTTCAGTATGGTTGCTGAGCCAGAACAGGGGCTTAATACCTGGGTGATGAAATAATTGGTACAACAAACCCCCATGACACAAGTTTACCTATATAACAAACCTGCACATGTACCCCTGAACTTAAAATAAAAGTTAAATTAAAAAATTATAAATTATTTTAAAAAGGTATCCCTACAAAGGACACGAACTCATCCTTTTTTATGGCTGCATAGTATTCCATGGTGTATATGTGCCACATTTTCTTAATCCAGTCTGTCACTGATGGACATTTGGGTTGATTCCAAGTCTTTGCTATTGTGAATAATGCTGCAATGAACATATGTGTGCATGTGTCTTTATAGCTGCATGATTTATAATCCTTTGGGTATATACCCAGTAATGGGATGGCTGGGACATCTAGTTCTAGATCCTTGAGGAATCGCCATACTGTTTTCCATAATGGTTGAACTAGTTTGCAATCCCACCAACAGTGTAAAAGTGTCAAAAACATTATTCTAAGTGAAATAAGCCAGATGAAAAGGGGCAGATATCGTATGATTTCACCTACATGAAATATTTGCAATAGGCAAATTCATAGAGACAGAAAGTGGTTTAGAGGTTACCAGGGGCTTGGAGAAGTGGGGATTGGTAAGTTATTTTTTAATGGGTATAGAATTTCTGTTAGAGATCATGGAAGTTCTGGAAGTGAATAATGGTGATGGTTGTACAGTGTTATGAAAATACTTAATACCACTGAACTGTATACTTTAAAATGGTTTTCAAAAATTTCAACAAGGAGTTGGAAGATGCAGATGAAGAAATCTCTAAGAAAACAGAATTTGAAAATAGGGAAATGAGAAATAGGAAAGATAAAAGACAAGAAAATTATAGAGTTGACAGATGAGGTTCAATAGCCAATAAGAATTCCTGAAAAAGAAAAGAGAAAAAAAATATGGCTAGGAAATTATCAAAGAAATAATTAAAGAAAATCTGTCCAAATCCTAAGGATACAACTTTCCAGACTGACAGGGCCCACTGGTTGCCCAACATTATGAAGGAAAAAAGATCCGAAGAGATTATCCTCATAAAACTTTACAACAAAGGAGAAAAAAGGCTATCCTAAAAGGTAAACACTTGTATGGAGAAAAACTGAAGATCACATAAAAAGCTTCAAGAATCAGAATGACACTGGACTTCTCCACAACAATATTGAACACTTCAAGACATTGGAGGAGTTCCTTTAACATTCTAAAGGAAAAATTTTTTCAACCTTGAATTCTATACACAGCCAAGCTACCAAGCAATTGTAACGATCAAATACAGATGTTTTCAGACATGCCAAGGTCAGGAAACTTGGAGTAGATGTCCACCAGAATGAAGATAATAAACCAGGAAAGAGAAAGACATGGGACACAGGAAACAGAGGATCCAATGCAGGAGAGAACAGCAGAGATTTCTCAGGATGATAGTGAAAGGAAACTCCCAGACACCAGCTCTGTAGAAGGGCCAGAAGTCAAACAGTTCAGATTGGAGGGCTCCAGAGGGAAGACTCTCAGGTGAATATGGAATTCATAGATTGCCTAGTGTGGCTGATAGTACTAAGAGGACTAATAATTCTGTCAAAGAATGTAGTATGAGTTAGTGATAAATACATAGAAAGCTAAGCAACATTTCTAAGGTGATGCAGCTATTAATTCAAAAAAATTGTCCAAGGAAGTAAAAGTAGTCATAATACAGTACATAGCTCAGCTGTGAACAGTATTTGTTGTCATCATAATTTAAACATTGAATGTTAATTTAGCCAAAAATTTTAGAATAATTAGAATGGACAAGGTGAACTGTGTATGGATGTGGGAGATTATGGTGAGATTGAATCCAGAAGGAAGTTGGTAGAGCATATCAAAAATTGAAAAATTAGCAGCCTTCCTGTGTTATTCAAACATATGGAGGGAAATACTAGAAGCAACAGCTAAAAGAGTGGTATGTGGCTATTTCTGGGGAGTAAAAATTAGAAACAGGAAAGGGTGAAGTAGAGAACTTCTCTGTGTAATTGTAAGACTTGGTTCATGTTTGACTTTGTAAATTATGTGCATATTATTAAACTACTACTTGGAACAAAATTCAAATTAAATAAAAGTTCAGGGTCAGATCTAAAGGTGCACCATGTAATCCTGGCCTATGTGTGATGCCCACTAGGATGAACTGTTAAAGGAATAAAACATCTCAGGGCCTATTATGGGGAGGGGGGAGAGGGGAGGGATTGCATTGGGAGTTATACCTGATGTAAATGACGAGTTGATGGGTGCTGATGAGTTGATGGGTGCAGCACACCAACATGGCACAAGTATACATATATAACACGTACCCTAGAACTTAAAGTATTAAAAAAAAAAAAGAAGTATCAACTGAAAAAGAAAGAATAATGTTTTTGAGGTTCATTCATGTTGTTGCATGTATCAGAATATTATTCCATTTTAAGGCTGAATAATATTTCCTTGTATAGCTATACTGTATTTTATCCATTCATCTGTTGATGGCTATTTGGGTTGTTGACACCTTTTGACTATTTTATTTTGCATAATGCTATAGTTAACATTGATATACCAGTACCCACTTTTGATTCTTTTGGCTATTTTATCTAGAAGTAGATTTGTGGGATGACATGGTAATTCTAAGTTTAACTTTTTGAGAAACTGCCAACCTATTTTCCATAGCAGCTGCACCATTTTACATTCCCACCAGTAAAGCAGAGTTCCAATTTCTCCACATTCTTGACAACACTTTTTATTTCCCACTTTTTAATATTAGACAACCTAATGGGTGTGAAGTGGTATCTCATTGTGGTTTCTAATAAGTTTTAAGTTGACTTTTTTTTTGATTTGGCATTTGCTCAGTTGCTGTAAACCTTTGATTGTTTTCTAGAGTTCTGATAAAGTTGTTTCTGACAGTTTCTGCTTATTTTCCTGTGTTTCTGTGGGGTAACAGGAGCTTGTGGTTGCCTACTCCACCATTTTCTGCTGTGGTCTATCTAGATATGTTCCATGGGTGCTTTAAAAGAATGTGGATTCTGTTGTTATTTGGTGGAATGTTCTGTAAATGTCAATGAGATTCTCTTGGTTGATGGTGTTGTTGAATTATTCTTTATCTTTACTGATTTTCCATCTAGTTTTTCTGTCACACTCACAATAACAGATAAACTAACTACTTCCTATTAAGTGTCAGAGAATTTAAGGTAGCTCAAGAAAAGATGAAAACAGAGGTTTCCACGGATTTCCAAGCGTTTGATGTCTTTCAATTGCAGGTCAACCTCTGCTGCTTTATTTCCCACCATCCCCTTAGATGCCCCTACAGACATAGTAAACTGTTTACAGTTCTATAAGACCCTGTGTTCCCTCTGGAGCGTTGCACCTGCAATGTTCCTTTCTGAAATGTCCTTCCTCTTGAGTACTTTTGTTCCTTTCTGAAATGTCCTTCCTCTTGAGTACCTTTGTGAAGTGTTGCCTGATTGTTTGAGACAACTTACACATATCTTTCCTTAGAGGCTGATTTACCATGAAGTTAATCACAAATCTTCAAAGCCCCTCACTGGACAGATCCCTCTCAAGGTCCAGGGAGGGATAACACCACTGATTTTTTACAAGGTTATATTTTTCCCCTAATTTTTAAAGTAAGATATTTAACCACATTCATTTAAGACAGCTCTCTCTTTCCAATCTGATTTTTGCATCAGACTTCTCCCTTGTTTTGAGTGTAACTTGAATGGCTAAGAGGAAGTTGAGATGAGGACACATTTAGTTTGGGTTTAGTGAGATACATTTATGTGGCTTGCAATCACTTACTGTGTATAGTTAACTTATTGCTAATGGTGTAGGAATGGCTTCAGGAATGGTCCTATAACCTAATGTGTTTACTCATCCAGCATCCTTACACAAAAAGGACTGAGTCAGAGGTAGTATCATGATATAAATGTGTCCTATAGCATCTGGGGTTAGATGCATTGGATACTAGAGGAGAAACAAAATTTGAAATGTAGAGAGTTCAAAGTTTGTGTGAAATTCTTCCATTGAGCATATTAAAATTGTATGTGGAGGATTTGGTTTTTAACAATGCCTAGTCAAAACAGAAAAAAGTTTTCTCCTTTGAAAAATATAGTCAATAATGTAGCATATATGACTATATACAAACTGTATTATTTTTTCTTTATTCATAAAAATTGTGCAAAATGGCATTTATCATAATTCCTGTTTTTGAAGGGTCCAAACCTCCTAGCAGTATTATAAACAGTGAGTATGGCTGTGTATGCAGTCACATGTTTTATGCATCCCATCCACTAGACTGAACTGTGGTACCCTAGAATTCATATGTTGAAGCCCTAACCCCCACTGTGACTATACTTGGAGATAGAGCCTTTAGGAGGTAATTTAGACTAAATGAGGTAATGGGGGTGGAGTCCTAATTTAATAGGATTGGTGACCTTATAAGAAGAGGAAGAGAGAGAGATTTTCTTCTCTCTCTCTGTACACATTAAGTGGAAAGGCCATGTGAAGACATACAGAGAAGGAAGAGAGCCCTCACCAGAAACCGTGAACTCTGCCAGACCTGTATCTGGTACTTCCAGTCTCCAGAATTGTAAGAAATAGATTTCTGTTGTTTAAGCCCTCCAGCCTGGGGTACTTTATTTTGGAAGCCTGAATAGATGACTATACCACGTATCAATAATAACAAATATATTTTGATCAAACATGCTAGGGGATCCATTGAATTATCTTTCTATTCTTTACATAGAAAATGACATTACAAAATCATGGTCAAATGAAGGGTGACTGGAGCACATGTAGCCAAAAAAATGTAGGAAAAAAGTACCATAGATGTGTCATGCATTTAATTAATAAGACATGTTAAAATTGTTTTGAATTTTGTGAGGTTTGTAATATCTTTCAACTTGTACCTAATTTACTATTCATAATTTTATGTTCTTTTTCTTAAATAGTTCCCTGTCCTTGCCTGCACAACTGCATAAGCTCAGGCCTACAAATCCTGGATCTCCCACTGCCCTTTGCAATAGGATTTAAACCAATGATTCCATGTCTCTGGCCCCCTTTAGATGACAAATCCTTCTTCTTTTTTTTTTTTTTTTTTGTCTTTTTTTGAGACAGAGTCTAGCTCTGTCACCCAGGCTGGAGTACAGTGGCGCAATCTTGGCTCCCTGCAGTCTCCGCCTCCCAGGTTCATGCGATTCTCCTGCCTTAGCCTCCTGAGTAGCTGGGATTACAGGCATGCGCCACCACGCCTGGTTAATTTTTGTATTTTTAGTAGAGACGGGGATTCACCATGTTGGTCAGGCTGGTCTCGAATTCCTGACCTCGTGATCCGCCTGCCTCGGCCTCCCAAAGTGCTGGGATTACAGGCGTGAGCCACCGTGCCCTGCCGATTATGAATCTTCCCAAAGCAGGATTAGGGTTTTTACTTTTGCTTTCCTGGTGCCTGGCAGAACGGTGACACATAGTAGTCATTTAATATATGATTGTTGTTTGAACTAATGAACCAACAAGTGAGTAGAAAGAACAGGGGATGTATTCTAATTAATTGAGGAAGTGAGTGGTCTGAAAGATTAGCTTGGAGGATTTAAGAGAATGAGCATAGAGGTAAGAGAGGGGTAGTGAAGGTGAGGAAAGAATGCTAGCTCCTTTTTAAAAATGATTAACCTTCCAGTCTAAGGTCACTCCAGGAATAGAAAAGCACTGCCTACTGATACAATGAGTCTTAAAGGAAACCAATTCTCTAGTTTCAAAATGGAAATGACAAAGATCTCCTCTCTTGTCCAAGTATCTTCACTGCTCTTCCCTTGCTCTCCTGTCCTACTCACTCAGTAGCTGTGGGACCTTAGGCCAACCAGACATAATTTTGTCTCCTATGGGATGTAGATAAATTCCTCACAAGGTTATTGTGAGGATTAAATGAAATAAGTCCTGTAGAAGCAACTAGCAAAGTACCTGGCAAATAGTAGGTGCTCAATAAATTTGATTCCTTTCTCTTTTTTTGCTTCTTTTACATGCATTCTGCTAATTCCCTTTGAAGAGGCAGAGTCTCCTCACCTTCCTGTGCCCTTGTCCTGTTGTACTCCTCTAAGGAAATATTATTTTCTTCCTTGACTTGGAAGAAACCCTATTTACTTACAGGGATACTCTTTCTCCCTTGGAGTATCTTTCCTGGTTATAAAAAAAGTTTATAAGGCCAATGTGTGACCTAGCAGGAAATATAGACATGTTTTACATTAATGGTAAAAGGATGAGAAATCCAGTTTCAATCTGTATATTTTGCTACCTTGGCAAGTGCTTAGAGCAGAAGGAGAAAATCAGCAATTATATGAAGGTCTCTAATATGGTTTTCAACTAATTCCTCTGATTTTATCAAATGGTGCAACTTGAAGAAGTATTAGGTCTAAAGCAGCTGGTAAATTCCCAGTGCCCAGGTCTATCTTTTGCTATTGGGCTAGGCAGCGAATCCATCTCCATACCAATGCCAGAAACCCACATTTCAGAAGGTGTATTTCCTGGAGGTGCATGCCAGTGAGAAGTGACTGTGGGATATTGTCCCAGAAATGGGGAGGTGCTGGCTGCAAAGGTCAGGACAGAGAACAATGCAGCCAAATGCTACTGGGTCCTTTAAGCCAGCACAGCTGCCTTGTGGGCTGCCAATTCTCCTATTCATCAGTGGGCAAAATTCAGGTTGGAAATGTGTGTGTGGACTGGAGCAAAAGAAGATTGGAGTGGGCCAAAGAGCCTTATCTAGCAATGATTTAAGAACTGAAGGTGAAAGCAAGCGAGAGGAGGTTGCTGCTCCCTGTCACAGTTGCCTGCTGCTGCAGCAATCGGCACCACCTCTTCCAGGTGCAGAAATGAGGGCTTGGAAGCCCTTTATTTCTGTTGCCTCCATTTCACCAACAGTTGGCAGCTCCACCACTTGTAGGAATCAGTTCCCTAAACAGGCTGCTCTCATTTCTTGTGAATGTATTAAGGAAATATTCTTGGTTTCTAAAAATCAAGAAAAATTGTATACAGATAAAATGCAATTTCCAGACATTGACTTATTTCCTCCTTTTGGATGTAAATCATCTATGTCTACTTTTCTTCTTTTCTTTTTTCCTCTCATTTTAGAGAAAGGGTTATTCTGCATCCTATCCAGGAGCAAACCCCTGGCCCTAGGCTCTGGATTTTACCTCCTCTTGCCTCCTTCTCTAGAATCTTGAACTCTTGATTATTTCCTTTTCTCTCAACCACCTTAGACATTTCTCATTTCATTATGTATTTCTTCTCCCCAGTTAACAAACCTTCACAAATCATTTTCCTTAAAACAAACAAACACCTTCTTGTGAACCTATTGCTCCTTGAAACACTGTCTAGAAAAATAAAAGCAAAAGCTTCTTTGCTGTTCCCCTTAAAATGTTATCTGCTCATTTCCCACTACTTTCTTTCAGCCTTAGAAACTAAAAATTGGTTTGTCAATAGCTTTACAGGGAAGCCTCCCTCACTCTCTCAGGCACTATTAGTCATGCTCTTCTGGGTTCTCACAGCACATACTGCTATTATTGTACTTAGCAACTTGAACGGTAGTATATCTGTTTATCTTGTATTGCCATTTATTTCTTTGTGTCCCTTGTGCTAAACCATGAATCCCTAAAAGGAAGTGAATTGGCCTTTATCTCGGTGTCCCCAAAATAGAATGTTTCATATTAAGAGCCCAATAAATGTTGAGTGGGAGAGAAGGGGACTAACAGCTATCGAATCTGACCATGTGTTAGTTTTTCTGTGACTCAGGTGTCATTAAACTTACTTTACAGATGAAGAAACCGAAGTTTGCAGAGTTCAAAGAACTTACCTAAAGTCACATAACTAATATCAGAGCTGTAATTCAAATTCAAATGTGTTTGATTTCAAAAGCATGTGCCCTTTCTACTTTGCTGCCTCTATTGTCTTACACTGAGTCCAAGTGCTAGTCCTACCAAGTCTCTTCACCCCACTATCTCTGCTTTTCTGACCCTCATGTAGACACCCACTCCCCTGATCCTTGCTTTCTCCCTGTTTGTCTGCTCTCTCTTGGCCTCACAACCAGCCTATACCACATGATTACACACTTGAACCCTCTTTCTCCATCACCTTCATCACCTTTTGCCCCACCTACCTGGAAAAATCACCACTCCAAGTCAACACTGCCTTCCGCAACGTGCCTTCTCTGTTCTGTCACTACTGAAGAAAACTGTACCACTGGACAGACAAGTATCATGGACCAAAATCCATGGTTTCCAACTTCAGATGCACTTGCAGGTTTCTTGTTTATCCTTTTACTTGTTTCTGGTCAGCTTTCTCTCCCATGCTGCCGAATTACTGTTCTAACATATACCACTTTCTCTGTTGACCTGTCATCCCCTCATTCTTGGACATTTAGGACAGTTCCACTTTTTCATTATCATAAACAAGGCTAAGGTGAACATTCTTGTACGTCCTTCTTTTTTTTTCACTTGATTGTGATTTTTTTCTTAAACAACAAGCTTCTTGAAAAAGTTAGTCCTACCTGTTGCTGCCATTTTCTTTACCGTCTATTCACCAATCAGTCTATTATTATCTGGCTTCTGCCCCTCCACTTTGTTGAAGTTCCTCTCATCAAGATCAACAATGGCTTCCATGTTGTCAAATCTAAAGAATAAGTCCTTAGCTTATGGGACCTCTCAGGTGCATCTGACACATCTCAGCATTCTCTCCAACTTTTAAACTTTTGACGTCTGGGTTTCTTCCCATAAATATTAGCTACCATTTACTAAGCATTTATCAGCCACTATACTAAGGGCTTTATATGTATTACAACTATATTTAATCCTCAAACAATCAAGGCTTAGAGAGGTGAAGGAATTTGCCCAATGTCACATGGCTGATAAGTGGCAGAGCCTGGAGGATATAAACCCACACAGATTGGGTCTGAGTTCATGATATTAATCGTTGTGCTGGAGTGCAGCAGAATGATCATAGCTCACTGCAGCCTCAAACTCCTGGGCTCAAGTGATTCTCCTTCCCCATCCTCTTGATTAGCTAGGACTACAGGCATGTACCACCTCACCCAACTAATTTTTTATTTTTTGGGTGTGGAGACAGGGACAGGGTCTCACTATGTTACCTAGGCTGATCTCAAACTCCTGGGTTCAAGAGATCCTCTCGCTTTGACCTCCCACAGTGTTGGGATTACAGGCATGAGCCACTACGCCTGGCTTAGAGTAGTTTTAAAACATACATCGGCTGGGCGCGGTGGCTCATGCCTGTAATTCCAGCACTTTGGGAGCCCGAGGTGGGTGGATCACGAGGTCAGGAGATTGAGACCATCCTGGCTAACACAGTGAAATCCCGTCTTTACTAAAAATACTGGGCGTCGTGGCGGGCGCCTGTAGTCCCGGATACTCGGAAGGCTGAGGCAGGAGAATGGCGTGAACTCGGGAGGCGGAGCCCGCAGTGAGCCAAGATCGTGCCTCCGCACTCCAGCCCGGGTGACAAAGCAAGACTGTGTCCAAAAAAAAAAAAAAAAAGAAAGAAAGAAAGAAAGAAACCTAAACAACAACAACAACAAAACCATACATCACATCCTGGTACCTACCCTGTTAAAAGCCTTCAGTGGCTTCTCACTCTAAGTTCCCACTCTCTTCACCATGGTCTACAGGGGCCCCCAAGGGTCTGGTCCCCGCCCATTCCATCTCTTACCTCTTATCCTCACTCATTAGCCTTAGTCACAGTGGCCTCCTTTCAGTACCCAGAATACACTGAGCTCTTTCTTACCTCAGCATCTTTGTACATGGTTGCCTACTCTGCCTGGAACACTTGCCCTTCAGTTGTTATTATTTTTTCTTCACTTGGCTGAGTCTTTCTTGCCCCTGAAGTTCTGGCCTTAAATGTCACACCTTCAGAAAGGCCTTTCTTAGAGACCTGATCTAAATCCCTTTGATAGTTTCTATCTCCACTCCCCATAGGCTTCCTTCATGGCACTTATTACAGGTTATAATTCTTTTGACTTATTTTTTACGTGTTTTTTAGTGCACCTTTCTCACTGGATTATAAGTTCCATGGCATGGGGACCACATCTACACTGCTCACCATTGTAGCCCCAGCACTTGGCACAGTGTCTGGCACATTGTTAGTATTCAATAAATAGTCACTGAATGACTGAATGACTTGATAAGTCAATCATCCAATCAATAAAAGTAGAGGGGCTATATAAACTTTATTTTTGGCCTTTTAGGTAACAATTTACATATTCAGCTACTAATTTAATTATTGAGATGAATTCATCTTGCTCAACCCAGTTGAGCAGTTTTGTAGGAGACTTTAATCAAGCAAGAAAATGACATACTTTAAGAAAGGTTGGTTCTTAGGCCCTTTGTACTTCTGAGTGTCTCAGGTGTGATGATTGTAAGTATATAAATCAGTGGTTCTCAACAGGGGCAATTTTGCCCTGCTCCCCGGAATATTTGGCAATGTCTGAAGACATTCTTGGTTGTCAAAACTGGAGAGGGGAAGTACGGAGTGTACTACTAGCACCCAGTCCATAGAGGTCAAGGATGCTGCTCAGCATCCTATAATGCACAGAACAGTCCCCCTACTCGACACAAAAAGAATTATACTACCAGAAAAGCCAATAGTGCTTGTGCTGAAAAACCAAAAGAGAAACAGGAGTACTATCTACTTTGTGAAATGTAATAGAATGGTCAAATATGGGTGTTAGTGTTCTAGAGGATTTTTAAAACTCAGTAATGAAGCATTAATAAGCTCTCATGTTTTCTGAGATTTACTTCTGTTCTTTAGAGCAAGTTTCTGTTTTGAACAGAGTCCATTGATGTGCTTTAAGAGATTGATGAATGCTCTGAAATTGTACCCAATATTATGTGTATATCAGTACTTATCTGGGAGGAGGAGCTGTGAGATTCTCAAAGGGGTCCATGGCCACCCAGAAGATGAAAAACCACTTATTTGGAGAAACCTTGTGTTTCTGGACTGTACTTTTAAAAATGCCATTTTGTGGAATGCATGTTCTGCAAAATGTTTAGAAACATGTGTCCTGGAGGGTGTTCTTTAGAATGGCCTTGGAAGGCAGCTAAGTGTGGGTAAAGCTTAGCTCGGCCTCTTCCTGGTTGTCAGGATTATACCAGTTTCATTCGGTTGTTAGGAGACCATGTGGGGTAATTTATAAAAGCCCCACTGAAGTGTTAGGCACATAGCATGTGCTCAATAAATGTTAATTCTTTTCTTTCTCATAGGATTGTTGTGAGGATTGAATACAATAATGCTTTGAGAACTAAATAAACTAATGCATGTGGCACAATGTCTGGCTAGCAGTAGGTGTTTAATAAATGTTTACTTTTCTCTCATGTATTCCTTAAACCAAAATCCTGGGCCCTGATGAAAGTAGGGAAAAGAGTTATCAAGCCCAGAAATCACACAGGTTTGGGATGGAATCCTGACTCTACTACTTTACTAGTTGATCCTGGGCAAGTTACTTTCTGAATCTTACTTTTCTCATTGGTAAATGGCGTATAATGCCTACTTCCCAGGGTTGCTGACAGACATATATGAGATAACATATGTAAAGAACCTAGCATATATACACTAGGGATATAATTGGTGCTTAATAAATGTTAAGTTCCTTTTGCATTTAAAGAGTTCCTAAATCCTACCTATATGAAGCATTTTCTACAATAGGAAGAGAGTTTGCTGAATGCCTGGTACTATGACTTTATCTAAATATAAAACTCAAATATACAATTTCTATTGTCTTTGCTCATACTCACCTTCATTCATATATGATAATATTTCATTTTGATATTTTTCAATGCTTTGTTCTGTGAGCTGTCAGTATTATTAGCAAGAGCTGTGAGGCTAAAATCACATAGTACCTAATACAGCACCATATTCAGCTTCTATACTTATTAGGCACTCACTGGGTACTAAATTGTCAGCATTTAGGGACTAAGAGGTGATAGGTCCCTGGCTGTGAGTTTTACCAATATTTAGTAACAATTAACAATAATATTAATGATATCTAAAATTTATTGAGTGCTTACTATATGTCAGCCACCATTCTAAACACTTTACTTAGGCCAATAAATGTAATACTCACATTAATCTCCATTTTATGGGTGAGAAAACTGAGGGACACTGGTTAAATGATTTGCTCAACTTGCCTAGTACATTTTGTTACTATGATCCTTCCCTAGAGCTGGTCAATAAAAGTAAGTCTGTCTGATGAATATATTTATTTCACTTTTAAAGTTTTAGTTACAAAAATTTGTTTACATTATTTTAGATGTCATATACACATGGTAAAAATTTCAAAAGGTACCAAAAGGAATATAATGAACAGTAAGTCTTGACTTCTGGCTTCTGGTAATGGTGGAATAATTTCTATCAGACTAACCTTTATGATAAATTGTTTAAGGGTATTGGAGAATAATCAAAATCAAGCAGAAGTAGAGGGAATTTAACCCTTGAAAGAAGGGAGCCACTCTGGGTGAGAGTCACATTTACATGTATTTTGTGTGATGGGTGGTAGAGCTCAAGCAGAAAGCTATAGGCTTATTTAGCCTGAAGTGTAAGGGCACAGAGTTCAAGGTGACCAGAATCTCAAAAGACCTAAAATCTACAGGTCCCAATAAAAATTCCTTAATTATACCAAAAATCAGAAAAATATCAATTTGAATGAGAACAAACAACAAATATCAACACCAAGATGGCACGTTAGAATTATCTGACAAGAGCTTTAAGGTAGCCATCATAAAAGTGTTTCAATGAGCAATTATAAGCACACTAGAAACACAATTAAAAAAAAGTATTAGCAAAGAAATAGAAAACATAATAAAAAACCAAATGAAAAATTTAGAGCTGAAAAATACAATAACCAAAATAAAAAACTTACTGGATGGGCTAAATAGAAGAATGGAGATGACACAGAAAATATCAGTGAACCTGGCTGGGCACAGTGGCTCACACCTGTAATCCCAGTATGTTGGGAGGCTCAGGCGGGCAGATCACTTGAGGTCAGGAGTTCAAGACCAGCATGGCCAACATGGTAAAATCCCATCTTTACTAAAAATACAAAAATAAGCCAAGCATGGTGGCACATACCTGTAATCCTAGCTACTTGGGAGGCTGAAGCACGAGAATCACTTGAACCTGGGTGGTGGAGGTTGCAGTGAGCCAAGATTGTGCCACTGCACTCCAGGCTGGGTGATAGAGTGAGACTCTGTCTCAACAAAGAAAAAAAAATTAGTGAACGTGAAAACAGAGCAATAGCAATCACCCAATCTAAACAATGGAGAGAAAATAGACTGAAAAAAAAAAATGAACACAGTCTCAGGGTCCTGTGTGACAAGAAAAGATCAAACATATGTGTCATCAGAGTTCCAGAATGAGAAAGAAAGTGGCACTAAAAAATATTCAAAGAAATGGCTGAAACTTCCCCAAATTTTATGAAAGACATAATCCTACAGATTCAAGAAGCTGAATGAGCCCTAAATATGATAAACCCAAAGAAATCCACTCCAATAAAATTCATAATCAAATGTCTGAAAAATAAAGACAAAGAACAAATCTGGAAAGCAGTTAGAGAGAAATGATGCATTACTCATATGAGAATAATAATTTAAATGACAGTGAATTTCTCATTAAAAACCATGGAGGCCAGAAGGAAGAGGCATATTTTTTAAGTGCAGAAAGAAAAGAATCGTAAGTCCAGACAATTCTATACCCAATTCTATACCCAGTGAAAATATACTTCAGTAGTGAAAGGGAAATCAAGACATTCTCAGATGAAGGAAGATGAAAAGAACTTATCAGCAGATCTAACCTATAAGAATAGAAAAAGTAAGTTCTCTAAACAGAAAGGAAATGATAAAAGAAAAAAAAAAGAGCATCAGGAAGGAAGGAAGGACAACAGAAAGAGTTAAAATATGGGTAAATACAACAGACTCTTCTTATCCTCTTAGCCTTTCTAAATCATGTTGGATGATTGAAACAAAAACTGTAAGACTGATGTGATTACTGATATGTGTAGAGGAAATATTTAAGATGTACTATAAAGGGAGGAAGGTACAGAAACATAAAGGGAGGTAAGATTTCTTCACTCAAAGAGGTGAAATGTTGATACTAGTAGACTGTGATAAATTACATATGTATAATATAATACCTAAAGTAACAATTAACAAACTATATAAACTGATACACTTAAGAATACTATAGATAAATAAAAAATAAAATTCTTTAAAAATACCCAAGTAACCCACATGAAGACACTAGTATAGAGGGAACAGGTGGCTGGCAAGATTGCTGAACAGGAACAGCTCCGGTCTGCAGCTCCCAGCGTGATCAACGCAGAAGGTGGGTGATTTCTGCATTTCCAACTGAGGTACCCGGCTCATCTCATTGGAACTGGTTAGACAGTGGGTACAGCCCACGGAGGGCAAGCTGAAGCAGGGTGGGGTGTTGCCTCACCCAGGAAGCAAAAGGGGCTCAGGAACTCCCTCCCCTAGCCAAGGGAAGCCATGAGGGACTGTGCCATGAGGAACAATGCATTCCGGCCCAGATACTACACTTTTCCCATGGTCTCCACAACCCACACACCAGGAGATTTCCTCATGTGCCTCACCACCATGGTCCTGGGTTTCAAGCACAGAACTGGGCTGCTATTTGGGCAGACACTGAGCTAGCTGCAGATTCTTTTTTCATACTCCAGTGGCGCCTGGAATGCCAGCAAGACAGAACCATTTACTCCCCTGGAAAGGGGGCTGAAGTCAGGGAGCCAAGTCATCTAGCTCAGTGGATCCCACCCCCACAGAGCCCAGCAATCTAAGACCCACAAGCTTGAAATTCTTGCTGCCAACACAGCAGTCTGAAGATGACCTCTGATGCTTGAGCTTGGTGGGGTGAGGGGTGTCCACCATTACTGAGGCTTGAGTAGGTGGTTTTCCCCTCACAGTGTAAACAAAGCAGCTGGGAAGTTTGAACTGGATGGAGCCCACCACAGCTCTGCAAAGCCGCTGTAGCTGGACTGCCTCTCTAGATTCCTCCTCTCTGGGCAGGGCATCTCTGAAAGAAAGGCAGCAGCCCCAGTGAGGGGCTTATAGAGAAAACTCCCATCTCCCTGGGACAGAGCACCTGGGTGAAGGGGCGGCTGTGGGTGCAGCTTCAGCAGACTTAAACGTTCCTGCCTGCTGGCTCTGAACAGAGCAGTGGATCTCCCAGCACAGTGCTTGAGCTCTGCTAGGGAACAGACTGCCTCCTCAAGTGGGTCCCTGACCCCCGTGCCTCCTGACTGGAAGACACCTCCCAGCAGGGGTTGACAGACACTTCATACAGGAGAACTCTGGCTGGCATCTGGCAGGTGCCCCTCTGGGACAAAGCTTCCAGAGGAAGGAACAGGCAGAAATCTTTGCTGTTTTGCAGCCTCCGCTGGTGATACCCAGACAAACAGTGTCTGGAGTGGACCTCCAGCAAACTCCAGTAGACCTGCAGCAGAGAGGCCTGACTGTTAGAAGGAAAACTAACAAACAGAACGGAATAGCACCAACATCAACAAAAAGGACGTTCACAGAAACCCCATCCAAAGGTCACCAACATCAAAGACCAAAGGTAGATAAATCAATGAAGATGAGGAAAAAGCAGTGCAAAAAGGCTGATAATTCAAAAAACCAGAATGCCTCTTTTCCTGCAAAGGATCACAAGAATGAGTTTGATGAATTGACAGAAGTAGGCTTCAGAAGGTGGGTAATAACAAACTCCTCCAAGCTAAAGGAGCATGTTCTAACCCAATGCAAGGAAGCTAAGAACCTTGAAAAAAGGTTAGAGGAATTGCCAACTAGAATAACCAGCTTAGAGAGGAACATAAATGACCTGATAGAGCTGAAAAACACAGCACGAGAACTTCATGAAGCATACACAAGGATCAATAGCCGAACTGATCAAGTGGAAGAAAGGATATCAGAGACTGAAGATCAACTTAATGAAATGAAGTGTGAAGACAAGATTAGAGAAAAAAGAATGAAAAGGAATAAACAAAGCCTCCAAGAAATACAGGACTATGTGAAAAGACCAAATCTATGTTTGATTGGTGTACCTGAAAGTGCCAGGGAGAATGGAACCAAGTCAGAAAACATTCTTCAGGATATTATCCAGGAGAACTTCCCCAACAGAGCAAGACAGGCCAACATTCAAATTCAGGAAATACAGAGAACACCACAAAGATACTCCTCAAGAAGAGCAAC
>NW_012118254.1:720111-723452 GCF_000951035.1 Colobus angolensis palliatus
AAGATACTCCTCAAGAAGAGCAACCCCAAGACACATAATCATCAGATTCACCAAGATTGAAATGAAGGAAAAATTGTTAAGGGCAGCCAGAGAGAAAGGTCAGGTTACCCACAAAGGGAAGCCCATCAGACTAACAGCAGACTTCTCTGCAAAACCCTACAAGCCAGAAGAGAGTGGGGGCCAATATTCAACATTCTTAAAGGAAAGAATTTTCAACGCAGAATTTCATATCCAGCCAAACTAAGGTTCATAAGTGAAGGAGAAATAAAATCCTTTACAGACAAACAAATGCTGAGAGATTTTGTCACCACCAGGCATGCCTTACAAGAGCTCCTGAAGGAAGCACTAAACATGGAAAGGAACAACCGGTACCAGCCACTGCAAAAACATACCAAATTGTAAAGACCATCAATACTATGAAGAAACTGCATCAACTAATGGGCAAAATAACCAGCTAGCATCATAATGACAGGATAAAATTCACATGTTCTCACTCATAGGTGGGAACTGAACAATGAGATCACTTAGACTCGGGAAGGGGAACATCACACACTGGGGCCTGTCGTGGGGAGGGGGGAGGGGGGAGGGATTGCATTGGGGAGTTATACCTGATATAAATGATGAATTGATGGGTGCTGACGAGTTGATGGGTGCAGCACACCAAGTATACATATGTAACAAACCTGCACGTTATGCACATGTACCCTAGAACTTAAAGTATAATAAAAAAAAATAATAATAAAAAAAAGAGAGAGAGAAAAAAAAAACAATATTAACCTTAAACGTAAGTGAGCTAAATGCTCCCATTAAAAGACACAGACTGGCAAATTGGATAAACAGTCAGGACTCATTGGTTTGCTATATTCAGGAGTCCCATCTCACATGCAAAGACACATATAGGCTCAAAATAAAGGGATAGAGGAATATTTACCAAGCAAATGGAAAGCAAAAAAAAAAAGCAGGGGTTGCAATTATAGTCTCTGATAAAACAGACTTTAAACCAACAACGATCTAAAAAGACAAAGAAGAGCATTACATAATGGTAAAGGGGTCAATGCAACAAGAAGAGCTAACTATCCTAAATATATGTGCACCCAATACAGGAGCACCCAGATTCATAAAGCAAGTTCTTGGAGACCTACGAAGGGACTAAGACTCCTACACAATAAAAGTGGGAGACTTTAACACCCCACTGTCAGTATTAGACAGATCAACAAGACAGAAAATTAACAAGGATATACAGGACTTGAACTTGGCTCTGGAACAAGCGGACCTAATAGACATCTACAGAGCTCTCCACCCCAAATCAACAGAATATACATTCTTCTCAGCACCACATCATACTTATTCTAAAATTGACCACGTAATTGGAAGTAAAACACTCCTCAGCAAATGCAAAATAATGGAAATCATAACAAACAGTCTCTCAGACCACAGCACAAATAAATTCCAACTCAGGATTAAGAAACTCACTCAATACCGCACAACTACACGGAAACTGAACAACCTGCTCCTGAATGACTACTGGGTAAATAACGAAATGAAGACAGAAAAAAATAAGTTCTTTGAAACCAATGAGAACAAAGACACAATGCATCAGAATCTCTGGGACACAGCTAAAGCAGTGTTTAGAGGGAAATTTATAGCACTAAGTGCCCACAGGAGAAAGCAGGAAAGATCTACAATCAACACCCTAACATCACAATTAAAACAACTAGAGAAGCAAGAGCAAACAAATTCAAAAGCTAGCAGAAGACAAGAAATAACTAAGATCAGAGCAGAACTGAAGGAGACAGAGACACAAAAATACCTTCAAAAACATCAATGAATCCAGGAGCTGGCTTTTTGAAAAGATCACCAAAATAGACCACTAGCAAGATTAATAAAGAGGAAAAGAGAGAAGAATCAAATAGACCCAATAAAAAATGATAAAGGGGATATCACCACTGATCCCACAGAAATACAAACTACCATCAGAGAATACTATAAACACCTCTACAGAAATAAATTAGAAAATCTAGAAAAAAATTGACAAATTCCTGGACACATACACCCTCCCAAGATAAAACCAGGAAGAAATTGAACCCCTGAATAGACCAATAACAAGTTCTGAAATTGAGACAGTAATTAATAGCCTACCAACCAAAAAGAGTCCAGGACGAAATGGATTCACAGTTGAATTCTACCAAAGGTACAAAGAGGAGCTGGTACCACACCTTCTGAAACTATTCCAAACAATAGAAAAAGAAGGACTCTGCCCTAACTCATTTGATGAGGCCAGCACCATCCTGATACCAAAACCTGGCAGAGACACAGAGAAAAAGAAAATTTCAGGCCAATATCCCTGATGAATATCTATGCGATAATGCTCAATAAAATACTGGCAAACCAAATCCAGCAGCGCATCAAAAAGCTTATCCACCACAATCAAGTTGGCTTCATCCCTGGGATGCAAGGCTGGTTCAACATATGCAAATCAATAAACATAATCCATCACATAAACAGAACCAATGACAAAAACCACATGATTATCTCAATAGATGCCGAAAAGGCTTTCAATAAAATTCAACACCCCTTCATGCTAAGAACTCTCGATAAACTAGGTATTGATGGAACATATCTCAAAATAATAAGAACTATTTATTACAAACCCACAGTCATTATCATACTGAATGGGCAAAAGCTGGAAGCATTCCCTTTGAAAACTAGCACAAGACAAGGATGCCCTCTCTCACCACTCCGATTCAACACAGTATTGGAATTTCTGGCCAGGGCAACCAGGCAAGAGAAAGAAAGGGTATTCAAACAGGAAGAGAAGAAGTCAAATTGTCTCTGTTTTCAGAAGACATTATTGTATATTTAGAAAACCCCATCATCTCAGCCCAAAATCTCCTTAAGCTGATAAGCAACTTCAGCAAAGTCTCAGAATACAAAATCAAGGGGCAAAAATCACAAGCATTCCTAAACAGCAATAATAGACAAACAGAGAGCCAAATCATGAGTGAACTCCCATTCACAATTGCTACAAATAGAATAAAATATCTAGGAATACAACTTACAAGGGATGTGGAGGACCTCTTCAAGGAGAACTACAAACACTGCTCAAGGAAATAAGAGAGGACACAAACAAATGGAAAAACATTCCATGCTCATGGATAGGAAGAATCAATATTGTGATAATAGCCATACATACTGCCCAAAGTAATTTACAGATTCAATGCTATCCCTGTCAAGCTACCAATGACTTTCTTCATAGAATTAGAAAAAACTACTTTAAATTTCATATGGAACCAAAAATGAGCCCTCATAGCCAAGACAATCCTAAGCAAAAAGAACAAAGC
>NW_012118254.1:724427-732951 GCF_000951035.1 Colobus angolensis palliatus
TGGAATACTATGCAGCCATAAAAAAGGATGAGTTCATGTCCTTTGCAGGGACATGGATGAAGCTGGAAATCATCATTCTCAGAAAACTAACACAGGAACAGAAAAGCAAACACTGCATGTTCTCAGTCATAAGTGGGAGTTGAACAGTGAGAACACATGGACACAGGGACAGGAACATTACACACTGGGGCCTCTTCAGGGTTGGGGGCCTAGGGGAGGGAGAGCATTAGGAGAAATACCTAATGTAGATGATGGGTTGCTAGGTGCAGCAACCACCATGGCACGTGTATACCTATGTCACAAACCTGCACATTCTGCACATGTCTCCCAGAACTTAAAGTATAAAAAAAAATAGAGGGAACAAACAGAAAACATACTGTTTAAATAAAATGGTAGACTTAAGCCCTAAGATATTAATAACTACATTAAAAGTAAATCACCTAAACACACCATTGGAAAGACAGAGATGGCAGAATAGGTTAAAAAAACACAATTCAATTATATCCTGTCTACAAGAAACTCACTTCAAATGTAATGGTATAGGGATATTTTTTGAAAGGGTGGAAAAGATATGGTATGTAAACAGTAATTAAAAGAAAGCACTTTTTTTCTTTAATCATTTCCTTTCTGTTTAGTTTCTTAAAAACATCACACCTATTCTTACAATATGATCTAGCATTTGCATTCCTAGGCATTGTTCCCAGAGATATGAAAACTTATATCCACACAAAAACTATATGAGCATTTAATTTTAATAGCCAAAATTGGAAACAACTCAAATGGAGAAATGATTAAACAAGCTATGGTACATCTATACCATGGAATACCATTCATCCATAAAAAGGAATGAACTATTAATGCATGAAACAAATTGGATGGATCTCAAGGGAATTATCCTGAGGGAAAAATCCAATCTTGACAACTCACATAATATATGATTCCACTTATATCACATTGTCTAAATGAAAAAATCATAGAGATGAAGAAAAGATCAGTGATTGCCAAGGGTTCATGATGGGGTAGGGGAAAAGAAGAAGGCGGCAGTGGCTATAAAAGAGTAGCACAAGGAAGGTCTCTGTGATAATGGAACAGTGCTGTATCCTGACAATGGTAGTAGTTATATCAATCTATACATATAATAAAATTGCCTAGGACTAAATATGCACCCACACACGCACGCGCGCACACACACACACACACACACAAATGGGCTCATGTAAAACTGGTGAAATTTAAATAAGGTCTGCTGTACCAATGTCAATTTCTTGGTTTTGTTACTGCAGTATAGTCATATAAGAAGTTACCACTGGGGGAAAATGAGCGAAGGGTACATGGTACCTCTTTGTAGTACCTTTACAATGGTCTGTGGATCTGTAATCATTTCAAGAAAAAAGAAGCTAAGGAAATCATCGGATGAAATGAAATAAAAAAATTCATGGGATGGAATGAATAGTAGATTGGATACTAAAGACTCAGTAAACTTGAAGACTGATCAATAGAAATCAAACAAACTGAAACTTGGAGAGAAAAAAGTTGAAAAAAAAAAAAAGCTTACTTCCGTGACTTGTAGGACAGCATCAATCAAACATATTTGTAATTAGAGTCCCAGAAGAACAGGAAAGAGAGAATATGTTTTAAAAAATAAAGAAATACTGGCTGATACTTTTCCAAATCACAGGTTGAGTATCCCTAATCTGAAAATCCAAAATCTGAAATGTTCTAAAATATGAAACTTTTTGAGTGCTGATATGATGTTCAAAGGAAATGTTCACTGGAGCATTTTAGATTTTGAATTTCCAGATTGCAAATACTACAAAATCCGAAAAAAACCTGAAATCCAAAACACTTCTGGTCCCAAGTGTTTAAAAGAAGTGATACCCAACCTGTATATAAAAATTAGCAACCCACAAATCCAAGAAGTTAGGGAATCTCACATAGGATAAATACAAACAAATTACACTGAGGCATATTACAGTTGATGTTCTTTCCCTCCCTCCCTCCCTCCCTCCTTCCCTTCCTTCTTTCCTTCCTTCCTTTCTATCTTTCTTTCTCTTTCTTTCTTTTTCCCTTTTGAGAGAGTCTTGTATTGTTGCCCAGGTTGGAGTGCAGTGGCGCAATCTCGGCTCACTGCATCCTCTGCCTCCCAGGTTCAAGTGATTCTCATGACTCAGCTACTCGAGTACGTGGGATTACAGGCATGTGCCACCACACCTGGCTTCTTTTTGAACTTTTAGTAGAGATGGGGTTTTACCATGTTGGCCAGGCTGGTCTCAAACTCCTGGCTTCAAGTGATCTGCCTGTCTTGGCCTCCCAAAGTGTTGGGATTACAGGTATGGGCCACCGTGCCTAGCCCACAGTAAAGGTCTGAATACCAAATATAAATTTATAAAGGTAGCCAGAGGAAAAAAGATACATTATATACAGGGAAATAATAATAAGAACAAGACTAATGTCCATCAGAAACAATAGAAGCCAGAAGAAAAGAAAAACTGTAAATTTAGAATTTTAAGTACAATAATAATAAAAAAAAAAAAAAAGAATTTTAAATCCTACAAAAATATTCTTCAAAAATGAAGGCAGAGAAAATGAAGACAGATAACTAAAGGACTTTGGCTTCTGGCCATGAGGGCAAGATTACTTTCTCTATAGAGACAACTGGAAAATTAAGAAATTAAAGGAAACATCTATTTTCAGAAATTGGACAATAAACAGTACAAGATATTGATTCCTGAAAGACAAAGGATACGAATGAGGTGAACCCAACTATCACCCAGGCTTTCTGCCTGGAAGTAATCCCTGGACTGTGGTATAGGAAGGGGAAACCCAAACAGAGTCCAGCAATCTCACTGAGTAGAGGAGATGGATATTGGAGTTCAGAGAGGCCAAGGTGGTTAGAAATTGTAGAGATGGAGCTAAGCCAAAAAAGAATACTAGAAATATACATAGAAGTCTACTTGAGTCTTTTGAAGAATACCAGTCTGAACATGTGTAGGGTACAACTTCACAAGAGTAGTCCTGAAAAACTTACAGAAAAGCAATTGCCGAGGTGTTGTAAGATGAACAATTGCTGGCTGGGTGCCATGGCTCATGCCTGTAATCCCAGCACTTTGGTAGGCCGAGGCTGGTGGATTGCTTGAGGTCAGGAGTTCGAGACCAGCCTGGCCAACATGGCAAAACCCTGCCTCTACTAAAAATACAAAAATTATCTGGGCATGTTGGCACATGTCTGTAATCCCAGCTACTGGGGAAGCTGAGGCAGGAGAATTGCTTGTACCTGGGAGGCGGAGGTTGCAGTGAGCTGAGATCGTGCCACTGCACTCCAGCCTGGGTGACAGAGCAAGACTCCATCTTAAAAAAACAAACAAACAAAAAAACAAGAAAACCCCCCAACCAAACAAAAAAAGATGAACAATTCCTAGAGCTCACAAAGGGCCAAATTGAAGAGATCTCACTGAATACCTGGGGTAACAGTATAGGCTTCACAGGGGTAGTACCTTCAAAGCAGGCTAAATTAGCCCTAGAATAAAAAGGCTAGTCAAGACCTACTCTAAATTAATTTAAAAACAAAACTGGAAAAGGATCAAACTGATCCACAATAACTTAATTATCAGGAAAAAAAGTATAATCCTCTTGAAATCCAATTTTTTAAAATCCAAATTCAACAATATAAAATTCATGACATTTGATATCCAATAAAAAATTACTAAACACACAAAGAAGCAGGAAAATGTGACCTATAATGTGAAGAAAAATCAGTTAACCGAAACAGACCCAGAAATGACAGAAATGATGGAATTAGTAGACAAGGACTGTAAAACAGCTATTATAAATATGCTCCATATGCTTAAGGAGATAAAAAAAATATGAACCTAGTGAGGAAAGAAATTAAAAATATTTTTAAGAATGGAAATTCTAGAGATGAAAAACACAATATTTGAAAAGGAAATTTCACTGGATGAGATTAAGAGCAGGTATACTGCAGAAGAAAAGATCAATGAACTTGAAGGCAAAGCAATGGAAACTCTTCAAAATAAATCACAGGGAGAAATAAAAGACTGAAAAAAAAATAGGCCAGGCATGGTGGCTCATGCCTGTAATTCCAGCACTTTGGGAGGCTGAGAAGAGAGGATTGCTTGAGCCCAGGAACTCAAGATCAGCCTGGGCAACAGCCTGGGTAACACGGTAAGACCTTGTCTCTACAAAATAAAACAATTAACCAGGCATGGTGGAGTGCACCTGTAGTCCTATTTACTTGGGAGGCTGAGGTGGGAGGAATGCTTGAGCCCAGGAAGTTGAGGCTGCAGTAAGCTATGACTATATCACTGCACTCAAGCCTGGCTGACAGAGTAAGACTCTGTCTCTTAAAAAAAAGAAAGGAAGGAAGGATGGAAGGAAGGAATAAAGAAAGAAAGAAAGAAACAAAGAGAAAAAGAAAAAGTAAAAAGGTCACAGTGAATGATGCATGAAACTTCAACATAACTGGTCTAACTAGGTTTAGTTGGAGTCTTAGAAGTAGAAGAAAGAAAGGAGTAACAGAAAAAAATAGTGGCTGAAATATTTCCAAATTTGATAAAATCTATAAACCCACAGATCCTAGCTCAATGAATCTCAGACAAGATAAATCCAAAGACAACCACATGATAGCATATTATAATCAGCTGCCGAAAACTAGTTATAAACAGAAAACTTAGCAAAGAAATATGACACATATTATATAAGGGAACAAAGAAGAAAATTCATCACAGACTTCTCATGAGGAAATATGTAAGCAAGAAGGCAGTGAAATAAGATCTTTGAAATGCTAAAAGAAAAATTATCAGCCTAGAATTCTATACCTAGTGAAAATATCGTTCCAGAATTAAGACAAAATAGAAACTTTTTCAGACAAACAAAAGCTGAGAATTTGTTGCTAGCAGACCTACAGTATAAGAAAAATGAACTGAAGTTCCTAGGCCAGATGTCATTTGTACCAGATGGAAACCTGGATCTACACAAAAGATTGAAAAATGCTGGAATGGATGAATAAAAAAGATATTTTCTTACTCATAATTTCTTTAGAAGACCATGTAGGGTCATGTTGGAAGCAGCAGATCCAGTGGCGGCTGCCTACGTAATGAGCTCAAAGGAGTACCACTGAAGGCCAGAGAGGAGCAAAGCATGCTGTCACCCTGGTGGCAGAGAAGAAATGGAGTAATACGGTCCAGCCAAACACAGCCCAATTAGGGATATAAGGGGTGTGGTCCAGAGCTAAAAGACTTGCTTTCTCAAATGAGGCCACAACATCTATGTTTATAGGAGCTGAAAAAGATGAAACTGAAACATCAGTAAGGGTTCTGACCCATGGAAGGAAGAACTTTGCTTAAAAAAAACTGAATGAAATTGTAAATAAGAAATATGATTAAAATTATCTTTATATATGTAATGAATTTATGCAACAGAACATTTTCAAACAGTTTCAAAATAATTTGTCATTTAAATTGTAGCATCATTTTTAGACCGTTCATTCATAGTTAAAGGAAAAGGAATTGAATATATTAAGCATAGACATGATGAATTCAAATAGCCAAGAATTGTTTGTTGCACCTTTTCAAATTAGAAATTAAAAAGTCATTGCAGCATGTTATAGGTAAGTTATTTTACTGCATTGGCTAGAGAATTCCACACTATAGCTTGGAGACCAATAAAGCCTTGGACAATTGACATTGCTCACTGCCTATTGGATGAAAATTTAGTAAAATAACTTACAGCATTGTCTTTTCTCAATGGCACAGTAACTTGTTTATTTAAACATTTAGCTGTAATCATGAAGACTTAGCATCTCATTTACAGAATTTATTAGCACCTTACAAACAGACAAATCTACAAATATGGCTGGGCTTGCAGTTTTGCTTGCAGTCAGTCATGTGGTATCAGCACTATCTAATCTTTGAAGACGATTTTTTATGTGAATGGTTGGCAACAAACATGAGTGGTGCTAAAATGTTCAAAGTGCTGAATAACTTTGAATCTCATGGTTTATGCTGGAGCAACTTTGTTTATATTTGCATGGAGGTGCAAAAGCAATGGTGGGCAAAACTGTTGATGCTATGGTACAAATTAAGGCAACAGCACCAAAAATACAAGCAGTTATTGTATTATTTACTGACATGCACTTATAGTAAAATAAAATCCAACTTGACTTAAGAATGTCCCTGATAAAGCACTAAAAAGTATTAATTTTATTAAATCCTGATGCTGGATTTAATATTCTGTGTGATGAAATCAGAGGTATACATAAAGTGCTTCTGGTATACACTGTGCTATGGTGGTTGTCTTGAGGAAAAGCATGTCAAGTTTTGAGCTTAACTAGCCACATTTTTCATAGAACATCATTTTTGCTTGAAAGAATGATGGATAAGGCATGATTAAATACTTGGATATTTGGCAAATATTTTCTCAAAAATGAAATAAGTTTGTCACTTCAGGGCAAACAACTGACAGTATTTCTTGTCAATAATAATATTCACATTTTTTGAGTGAAAATTAGAATTTCAGAAAACTTCATTCTGCCACTGGGAGCTTGACAGCTTCTCAATATTTAAGCTTTTTTTCCAGTGAGATCAGTGGTGAGACCAATGACTGATTTTTTGATACTGCATAAAATGTGTTAGCATTTGGAATATTTCCATAACTTAGTGAACCAATATTTTCCAAATAACCAATATGTATAAGATGGGTCAAATATCCACTCAAAGAATAAGATGACCAATGAGTTTTAATGTAACAGTATATAAACATAAACAGTTCATTGATACGGTTTCAGATTCCACACTGGTTTAATCTTTAAGAAACTTCCATTTGCGAAGTTTTAGTGTAGCATCAAAGAATACCCATAATTATTTCCTTATTCCAACTACATATCTATGTGAAGCTGGATTTTCTTTATATATTTTAACAAAAACAACATCTCAAAACACACTGAATGTAGAAGCAGGTATGAGAAGTCAGCTGTCATCTATTAAGCCAGACGTTAAAGAAATGGGCAAAACGGTATAACAATGACATTTTTCTTAGGAAATATTTTTTGTCTTGGAAAATACACTTATTTTTCATCAAAACATGTTATTTGTGCTAATATATGCTGGATTTATTCTACTTAAAATGAATTAGTGGTCAGGGGCACCCAAGATGGCCGAATAGGAACAGCTCCAGCCTCCAGCTCCCAGCATGAGCGACCCAGAAGACGGGTGATTTCTGCATTTTCAACTGAGGTACCGGGTTCATCTCACTGGGGTGTGTCGGACAGTTGGTGCTGGTCAACGGGTGCAGCACGACCAGCGAGAGCTGAAGCAGGGCGAGGCATCACCTCACCTGGGAAGCACAAGAGGGAAGTGAATTCCTTTTCCTAGCCAAGGGAAACTGAGACACACAACACCTGGAAAATTGGGTAACTCCCACCCTAATACTGTGCTTTACCAAAGGTCTTAGCAAACAGCACACGAGGAGATTATATCCCACACCTGGCCCAGAGGGTTCCAAGCTGACGGAGCCTCCCTCATTGCTAGCACAGCAGTCTGAGATCTAACTGCAAGGTGGCAGCGAGGCTGGGGGAGGGGTGCCCGCCATTGCTGAGGCTTAAGTAGGTAAACAAAGCCTCCAGGAAGCTCGAATTGGGTGGAGCCCACCGCAGCTCAAGGAGGCCTGCCTGCCTCAGTAGACTCCATCCCTGGGGACAGGGCATAGCTAAACAAAAAGCAGCAGAAACCTCTGCAGATGTAAATGTCCCTGTCCGACAGCTTTGAAGGAGCAGTGATTCTCCCAGCACGGAGGTTGAGATCTGAGAAAGGGCACACTGTCTGCTCAAGTGGGTCCCTGACCCCCGAGTAGCCTAACTGGGAGACATCCCCCACTAGGTGCAGACCTACACCTCACACCTCACACAGCTAGGTAAACCTCTGAGACGAAGCTTCTAGAGCAAGAATCAGACAGCAACACTTGCTGTTCAGCAACATTCTATCTTCTACAGCCTCCGCTGCTGATACCTAGCCAAACAGGATCTGGAGTGGACCTCAAGCACACTCCAACAGACCTGTAGCTGAGGGTCCTGACTGTTAGAAGGAAAATTAACAAACAGAAAGGACACCCACACCAAAACCCCATCAGTACGTCACCATCATCAAAGACCAAAGGCGGATAAAACCACAAAGATGGGGAAAAAGCAGGGCAGAAAAGCTGGAAATTCAAAAAGTGAGAGTGCATCTCCCCCTTCAAAGGAATGCAGCTCATCGCCAGCAACGGAACAAAGCTGGACAGAGAATGACTTTGACGAGTTGACAGAAGAAAGCTTCAGTTGATCAAACTACTCAGAGCTAAAGGAGGAACTATGTACCCAGTGCAAAGAAACTAAAAACATTGAAAAAAGAATGGATGAATGGATAACTAGAATAACCAATGCAGAGAAGACCTTAAAAGAACTGATAGAGATGAAAACCATGACACGAGAACTACGTGACAAATGCACAAGCTTCAGTAACCGACTCGATCA
>NW_012118254.1:737476-737989 GCF_000951035.1 Colobus angolensis palliatus
CATCATTCTCAGCAAACTATCGCAAGAACAGAAAACCAAACACCACATGTTCTCACTCATAGGTGGGAATTGAACAATGAGATCACTTGGACACAAGAAGTGGAACATCACACACCGGGGCCTATTGTGGGGAGGCAGGAGGGGGGAAAGATAGCATTAGGAGATACATCTAATGTAAATGACGAGTTAATGGGTGCAGCACACCCACATGGCACACGCATACGTATGTAACAAATCTGCATGTTGTGCACAGGTACCCTAGAACTTAAAGTATAATAATAATTAAAAAAAATGAATTAGTAAGTATTTTGAAAACTAAAAAAATTGTTTAAAGCAAAATAATAACAATGTATCGAGAGATTTATAACACATGGAAAGGAAAATGTATGACTACAATAGCACAAGGAAAGAGAAAGGAAAAAAATGGAAGAATGCTGCTGTAAAGGTACTATATTATATGTGAAGTAATGTAATACTATTTAAAAGTTGACTCTGATAAGTTCAAAACGCATA
>NW_012118254.1:738921-775439 GCF_000951035.1 Colobus angolensis palliatus
AAAAAAAAAAAAAAAAAACATAGAGACAAAAAACCTTGACCAAGTTTCAGCAAAATGAATCCAGGAATACATAAAAAGGATAATATAACATGCCCAGGCAGGGTTTATTCCAGGAATGCAAAGTTAGTTTAACATTAAAAAATCAGTGCTTATACTAACAATAAAGGAGGATACCATATGATCATTTCAATAGATGAAGAAAAACATTTGACAAAATCAATGCTCATTTGTAAGAAAAAAAAGTCTCAGTAAATTAGGAATAGAAGGGAACTTCCTCAACCTAAAAAAGAACATTTTTGAAAAATCCTACAGCTAGTATCACACTTCATAGTGAAGATTAAGCGCTTTCCCCCTGTGACTGGTGACCAGATAAAGATATTCACTCACCATTTCAACTCAGCATTGCACTGGAGGTTCCAACCAGTGCAAAAAGGTAAGAAAAAGAAAGATTATACAGAAAGAAGGAAAACTCTCTTTATTCACAGATGACGTTTGCATACACAGATTACACTAAGCAATCTACAAAAAAGCTACTAGATTTCTTGATTATATTTTCAGCTCATGGAGGGCAGGGCATTTTGTGTACTCCTTTGTATCCCCTTTATATTTGATGCATATCTCTACAGTCACTCTTCCTACTGTCTTATTCTTTTTCTGCTCTGTATTATAACTATCTGTGCATTTGCATGTCTCCCCAGCACTTACACCACCCTCCCTCCCTAGCTGCTTGAGGTAGGGGATGAATTTCTCTCTTTGCATCTCCTAAGACATTTAGCATGGTGCCTGGCACACAATGGGTGCTCAGCAAATATTTTTTGATCTACCATTTGTTGATCTGATTTCAGAGGATCACAAGGATATTTGTGTGCAACTGTGTATTGTGCCCCAGAACTTATATGACTTCATACTGTGTAGCCTATTTTTGGCAATTTTCATTAAAATGTTATCTTATTGTACCTGGAAGACTGTCATTTCAATTTTATTCTTTGTTCCTTCTTGCATGACTCACATCTCTTAAACCAGAAGGATATGACAGAAGGAATTCACAAAGGGTTTGGGCAAATTTATGAATGACATAGTCATAAATGCCTGGGTATAAGAAGTGAGCAGCATGCAAAGGGGAAGGAGATAACTTGCATTTTTTTTTTTTTTTTTTTTTGATATGGAGTCTCGCACTGTCGCCTAGGCTGGAGTGCAATGGCACGATCTTGGCTCACTGCAACCTACACCTTCCGGGTTCAAGCGATTCTCTTGCCTCAGCCTCCTGAGTAGCTGGGATTACAGGCGTGCACCACCACGTCCAGCTAATTTTTTGTATCTTTAGTAGAGATGGGATTTCACCATGTTGGCCAGGCTGGTCTCAGATTCCTGACCTCAAGTGATCCGCCCGCCTTGACCTCCCAAAGTGCTGGGATTACAGGTGTGAGCCACCGTGCCTAGCCGAGAACTTGCATTTTTAAAGTGCCTATTAGGTTCCAGGGGACTATGTGTTAGGCACTTGACATACATTATATCTCATTTAATCTTACAGAATATTTCAGTATAAAGACAGAACATCTATTTATAAGACCCAGCTTACACCCATTCAGGCCCATAGCTTCTCCACGTACCAGAGGCAGTATTCATCTTTATTAAAAATTTATCAATCTTTTAACACAGATGAAACTTTGGATTTGCTTTTGTTTCTCAGGAATAGAGCATTTATTCTCAGTTCAGGCTCTACAGCTTAAAACTTGTTTCTGACATAACTTGATCAGTTTATAAAGTCCCAGAGCTTTAAATTACAATGCAATCTGAGATATTCCCACAGCAATAACAGCGATTACATTTGTTCATAGCACTTACCTTTATATTTCATTAAGCTTCCAAATACTGAATAAAGGTAAGACAAACCAAGAAAAGAGACTTCTATTAACCCTGACATCAGCAAATTGTCTCAAATTATAGTGTACCTTCTATTTGTATTCTAGACATATTGAATGGTTTTTCTGAGATACATATTGTACCTCACCTGAGGTTAGGAGAAAATTGGAAGAAAATTAGTTTAAGTTGTTTCTAATTTTTAAAAAATAATAGCAACTTTAAAAAGCATCATGCTCCCAAGTGTACAGCTACTGTATCTGTCAGAAATCATAACATTAAAACTAAAGCAGCATCCCTAATCCTTGGGAAATAGCTTGAGAAGGTGGGGCTGCATGTACCAGTTTGTTATTTTAAGTCATCCAGTCTAAGGTCTGTAGTTATACATCTTAATCTATAACATGGTTCCTGCTTGCAGGGGAACTGGGGTGATAGTTAGGAACAAAGGTATGCCTTTGGATTAGTGATTATCAGCACACTCACAGGTCCCAGACAGCTTTCCGTGAACTTGTTTTGGAAAACTAGAACAGACATCTTTGCTTTGGAAAACATAAAGCCCATCTTGTATGACTAAAGAAAATGGCAAGGGCTCAAATGATGTTTCACATTTTGGATGATCCCATTCCAGCCTCTGTGTGCCACTAATTGCTAGAAAAACACCAGCAATGGTGTTTGTAGCGCTTATGGGTTCCTTGAATTTTACATTGGTCAAAGAAAATTGAGAGATCAGGACTACCACTAAAGAACATGTGCCACATACCACCTATGAAACTTCTTTAAAAAATAGATGAAAATCCAGCTTTCACATTTTAAAAATAGCCCCTTCCTTTTTGAGGCTAGGGGATAAAAATATGCACATATTCCAAAGAATTCTTTGTGTGAACAGGTGACCCCTTCCCACAGTCTCTGTAATTAATTGAGAAATTAAAGTTGGTTGGCCTTTGAGATCTCTTGTAAAAAAAAAAAAAAAAGGCAGAAGGTCTTGGATATTTTGGAACAAGAGTCCACTATTCTGCCAAGACAGTGTGTTATTGTTATTGAAGTGTCTCTCAACAAAACGGTATTGAGTGGTGAGGACGTGATTTTGATTAGGTGGAATGACTCAGCTCTTCCCCTTAAAGAAGAGAGGACTTGTCAGAGCCTTACTTACCTCATGATCTGGGATCTCAGAGGATAGTGTTTTCCCTAGGATGACCCCGGTCAAGTATGTCCAGCATCGAGCCGTGTTGGCAAGGTTATAGCCTCCTGTCTCCATCAAGAATTGTGAAGTTAGGAAAGAATAGTCACAAAACAGCAGGAGAGGGAAGGGGGGTAAGGAAAGAGAGAAAAATGTTTTAATAAAAGACAACCTCAAATTGCAGAATTTCCCCTAAATATCCCTTTGTGATATTTTTAAACCACCTATTAGGCAGAATTTGGTGGACCAGTCAAATCATGCACAGTGTAAAACTGGGCAGTCCAAGGTCTGCAAAGATTAAAGAGGCTCTCATCTCTCCAAAAATATGTACCTGAGGAATCCAAACTCCTCAGTTCCATCAAGAGCCATCAGCAAGACTCAGATCTCTGGATCCAGATCTCTTGAGGTGATCTACCCAATGGAAAGATTTCTGTGATGAATTTTGCAATAATTCTATAAAATGACTGCTGAATGTGATTTATATTTTAAAACTATTGGCAGATCTAGCCCTAAAAACCCAGGAAAGAGAAAAGGAAAACGCTGACAAAAACAGACTTCCTTCTTTTAATATCAGCATTCCTTTTTGCCACAAAACATAGGCCTGGTGGCAGAGATCAAAGAGAGTGAGATGTGGAAGGGACTGTTGATGGATACTCTGACCCATCTCATCAGGTCCTGTCACAATCACCCAACAGCCATATTATACTGGCTAATAATCAGCATATTTTTGTGCTGAATAGATGTGCTCTGCCATGCAAGCATTCAAACCTTGGCCTTTAGCTAAATTCTAAGAGTATAAGGGTAAAATGGAATGATTTCCTAATCTCAATGCAGCCTAACGGAAACAGAATCTGGTTGATTTTAGATAGGGTGACCATATAAATTATCATACAAAATGGTATACTTTTAAAAGTAAAAGAGGGCACTATTAATCATTACACTGGGATAACATGTATAAACTAGAACATATAGTCACCCTTTTCTTAAGCTTTTCTACTATTTGAAGGGTCACGGATGCTTTGAGTATGTCTTTTAGGCCTCAATGGGGTCCACTGAAGCTTGGGGATGTGGCTCTCTTTATGAACTGTGTGTTAATAGGGGCTGAGAATTTCAGTTAAATAGTACATGTATTACTTTAAATACTCCCAACACGAAAAAACTTGAATTTATAAGATAGACTTATTTGGTATATTTAATTTCAAAAAAGGTCACTATAGGTTTTGTTTAGGTAGTAAACTATCTCTGGTACATATACAATATGATTTGATTTGCAAAAATTCCATTTATGCACAAGCATTTTCAGGAATACACATATTTCCTAAGAAAAGTTAAATATTCAAATGTCAAAACTTTGGGCTAAGAAAGCAAAAAGGCTTTAGAGCATGCTAACAGACTTTTAATGTAAAGACTATAGCCTCAAACAAAAGTCAGGTTCTAACCAGATGTATATAGTAGAAAGGTCTCTTCCCCTCCTTAGCTGTACCTGTATCATAATCACCATCCTTAGTGCTGTCAAGGAAAGTAATATGTCACACAGTACTTATCAATTTTATCTTTTTCTTCAGTTGAAGTTAATATATTTCTTGCCAGCTTTTCGTAAGAGGTTGTCTCTTGTAAGTACCTTTAATTTTGAGCCTTCTAGAGTTTGAGGCTGCCAAAAGACCAGGCTTGTGTACTTGTGTTGAATGCCCACTCATTTAAAAAGGCCTCCCCACAATTTCCTCTAACAGGTTGACAAAGCAACCAACAATTAGCTCTTCTATAATATATGCATTTTAAGCTCAATCTGCTTGACCATGTTATTTTAACACACCAATCTATTCATCCAATGAAATAAAGATTGTGCCAGGTAGGTAGACAGAAGATTTTAAGCAAGACATCTTTAAAGGTGGTAAATGTTGTGACAAGCTCCCTTCTCAAATGTATAAATGCTTCTACTGAATAGACTGGGCTTCCTTTTGGCTAAGTAATACAAATAATCAGCACACACCAAAGGCAAGAATGCCCAAGAGACTACAGATCTCTCAATTTTACTTCACTATAACAAATCCACGCTTTTTGGGGGAAGAGTCATTCTTGAATTCAGCTTATTTAATTAATTTGTGTGTTTACTACTTGCATACAAGTAGAGTTGGAATTTCAGTGACATGTTCCCAAAAGATGACTACTAGAACTGAAAATCAAATACTACACTGAGAGAAGATGGATCAGTCTACTGGGGTTAACATCTTATATTCTTAAGATTCGAGGTAACCTTTAACCAGAGGATCTTTGCTTCAGGAATTGAAATTTAGACTTTAGAGTGCCAAGAAGTCAATGCACATGCTAAGCTGAGAAGCGTGTCAGAGTATTTTCTTATGCTGAACTGTGGAGGTGGCAGATTTTATTGACTCAGGCTTCTGGGCCTCAGGTAGGTTGGTATTATCCAATCCAAGAAAGCCAAATTTTCCAAGTTCAGTGCCAATGTACAAAATGTGGAGGAAGGTCAACAAATTCTCCTGGTAATCTTCCTCTATACTCACCTCCTCCCAAAATGAGTGTTGCCAACTGCCATTGAAGGATGTACTTAAGACACTTGCCAATTCCCACTGGAGTCATGTTAAAGGAGCACATGGGATCCCCAGCTATTGTGTCAGCTCCCAACTGTAAGACCACTGCTTTGGGATTAAAGGCTTGGTATACTTCCTTTAGTACACTATATAAAATAGAAAGGATACAAAATATCAGAAAAATATAGGTCAGTTTGGTCTAGGGGTAGTGGTGGTGGGGCAAGTTAGAGGTATAACTGAATTAGCAAATAGTTAAGGGGAAAAAACACAACCTGTCAAACTCATCAAACTTTCCACCTAAAAAGGGTGAATCAGACTATATGTAAATGATACTTTAATAAACCTGACTTACAAAATAATTTCCTCTACTTCCACCCTCATCAATGAACACATCTGTCCTTCTGTTTTAAAATTCAGACTTCCTTGAAATATTCATATTAATTTAACTTCAACAGCCATAGGACATAGTATACACATTTAGTCCATTTTAAAATCTGGGGAAATAAGATATACACTGAATAGTCATTAAGGGTTCTTTCTGATTATTTAAGATTAGGACCATACTTGGAGTTTAATCAGTTGGTTCTCAGTGGGGGCTGGGGAGAAGAATTACATGCTTTACAAGCATAGATGTTATCAGGTAAGTTTTTATTATGCAAAAGGACTAACGGGTTATGAAATGCAATCCTCCCTAATGCATATGTAACCAGGGTATTATAGGGAAGAGAACTGTAACAACTGATCTAAAATTATAAATATGAAAGCACCCTAAAGAACAAATTGTAGTGTAACAATGAGCATAATTTTGGATAGAATCATTCAATGCTATCTAGTCAACCTAGCTTTTTTTTTTTGATAGAACACTTGTAGATGAAAAGGAAGATGTCAATGTGACAGACGACCTTAGTCAAGCTTTCAGTATTATCATTAATTGAACACTGACAGTGTCCAGAATACATTCCTAGGAGTTATAAAGTCTCTGCTCTCAAGGGGCTTACAATCTACTTTCCAGAGAGAATATATACTAGCCCTCAAGGGCCTGAATAACTCTTACAGAGACGTATAAACAAGTGCAAATTAACATACATCAGAGTTGAGAAAATACAGAGTCAAAAAGTGATCAAAAATGTTGAGGTTAATGACCTCTTCATAATCAACATGTCAAATTACACCAGTGCAGCAAGACCAGAAATATTCCAGATCTTTCTGAAAATGCAAAAGGAATTCAGAGACATAAAAAGCCATCCTCCCAAATCCATATGTAACAAGGGTACTGAAATTATTGAATAGTGCTCACCCACAGAGGCATTCTTTGACTCAAAGGACTGTTTTGTTTTGATTTCTCATCTACACAGAAGAATATTGAGTGATCGTAGAGATTATAAGAATATTATAAAAATAATGACATATGATCCTTAATACAAGGATACTTGGGCCTATTCTCTCTTTCATATGCTTATCTCCTGGGTGCAGAGGGAAGATAAGCTAACTGAATAGTTTAGACGACATTTATTGAGCATCTACACGTACAGAGCACCCTATTAGCTGCTGCTGGGAGACACAGAGGAAGGCGTGATGTCTGTTCTAAAAAGGTTTCTAGCTTAAGGAGGAGGAGGAGGGGGAGGCAACAAGACTAATGTTCTGTTCATTCATTCTTTCCCTCACTCACCACACATTTTCCTGAGCATCCACTGTGTGCCCAGCATGTAACTGTACCAGATGCTGCAGGAACAAAGATGAATATGACACAACGCCTAGCTTCATGTAGCCCGGAAATAGAGGGAAAGACACAGACTATGTCAATAAATAATTAAAATACAACGATAAATGAAGTGTCAGAAATGGTACAGAGTAGAGAATAATCAACTTTTCCTGAGGATTTTAAAAAGGCTCTACAGAAGTAACTCTTGACTTAGGTTCTAAAAGATGAGAACTACAGTGAGCCAACTCTCAAGGTGGCTAAACTGAAAAATGGTAACAATGATTCCTGGTAAGGATGTGGAGAAACCAGATCATAAACATACCTTGCTGGTGGGAACGTAAAACGATGTAGCCACTCTGGAAAACAGTTTGGCAGTTCCTGTCAAAACTAAAAATAGACTTACCATATGACCTAGTAATTGTACTCTTGGGCAATGTATTCCAGATAATTTGAGACTGATTTTTGTGTAGGAACTTGTACATGAATGTTGATAGCAGCTCAATTTGTAATAGCCATACATTGGAAACAACCCAGATGCACTTCAACAGATAAATGGTTAAACAAACTGGTACTACCATGCCACTGGAATATTGTTCATTAATAAAAAGGAGCAAACTACTAATACATGCAAAAAAAATCTTGATGGCTCTCAAGGGAATTATGCCGGGTCAATAAGGCCAATCTCAAAAGATTGTCTGCTGCATGAGTCCATTTACATTACATTTGCAAAATAATAATTACAGAGATGGAGAATAGATTAGTTGGTTGCCAGGGGTTAGGGATGGATGTAGCTACAAAGGCGTAGCATGAGGGAGCCTTGTGATGATGGTACTGATCTGTATCTTGATTGTGGTTGTAGTTATGCAAGGCTACATGTGTGATAAAATTACATAGAGCTACACACACACACACACACACACACACACACACACATATGCATGTATAGCTGGTGAAATCTAAATAAGCTCCATGGCTTGTACCAATGTCCAATATCAACTTCTTCATTTTGATGCCATAATATAATTGTATAAGATGTCAACATTGGGGGAGGCTGGATGAAGGGTACATGGGACATCCCTATACATTTTTTTGCAACCTTTTGTGAATCTGTGATTATTGTGCAATAAAAGTTTTTTTTAAAAAGTGTAGAAATTTATAGGTATGTAGGGTGACGATAGGGAATTTGGAGGCAGAGATGATTGTGGGGTTACTGGTAGGGGACTAAGTCCAGAGAAGGAAGTATGCATACAGGAGCATGAAGGCTTGACAGCGGGAGTGGCGGGATGAGGCTAGAGAGGTAAACGTGGGCTATATATACCCGGCAGGCTAATGAGTTTGGACTTTTGCTTAAAGGGTACAAAATGTCTCAAACATTGTATGGGTGCATGTGTGCATCTGTGTGTGTGTGCTGTGAAGGCATAATTAGATTTCCATTTTAAAGATACTGAAGCTCTACTGTAGGATACCGTGAAGGTTGATGAGGGCTTTTGCAACCATCCAGGCCAGTGACAGCAAGGATAAGGAGGAAGAGACAGATTTGGGAGAAATTTATATGGTAGAATCGATAGGGTTATACAGAATGACACACAAGAAAAGCATATACATATAACATTTGTGAGTGTTTGGTATTTAGGAGAGAGGAAAGGATAAAGGCAGGCAGGTGTTTCTGGAGTAGTTGTTTTGATTACAGCCACGTAGGGAAAATAAGTCCTCAAGGAGTTCTGATAAAGAGGGTTCTGGGTGGGTATTGAAAAGGTTGATAAGAAGCTCTGAGAAAGGTAGGGCATTTTGTACATAGTGCAAACTTCAAAGCAACTGAAGTAAGGGCAGCTTACAGAGGGCTGGATGGGAACACTTTTAAATTCAAGACTGGAAGTTTTCATTTGATTTGACAGTCAAATGGAAACCATTGGAGAAATATGAGGTAAGTACTAATGTTGCTGAAAAATTATGCTTAGGAATTTAGCTTTTTGCTGTTGCATGTAAGGTCAAAGTGACAAAGTCAACCCCACAGGGGTTGGCAAAAAGGGTATTGAAGCATTCTAGTCATGATGGCAGCAGGAAGCAAGGTAAGGTAAATTTGGAAAAAATTGGGAGGGCTAATTGACAGAGTAGGAGTGGAGCATGAAAGAAGAAAACACTGTGTCAATTCCTCCAGAATTCCCAGGATGGGAAAAGAAAAACTGGAATATTATTTTTCCTATTGCCACTTCCAAATCTAACATTCTTTCCTCTCATCAATCGCTCCCTCTTTTGAGTCAACGTCATTTGATAATATTACTCAAATACTATCAAAGTTCTTATCTTTCACCTCCCTTGGGGATTTTAGCACCTCGTTCACAATTTTTCTCATTCTCCCTTTCCTTGTCATCATTTTCTGCAGTTCAATATTCATTCCCTCACTCAAACCTTGATTCAAACACTAGAGACACAGAAATAAGCAAGACTCAAGAAGCTTCTGGTCCATTAGGGGAAGAAAACAGGAAAACAAGTAATTGTGATAAGTGCTATAATATTCATTCATTCACTCATTTCATTCATTCATTCAACAAATGTTAATTGAATGCCTACTATAGGTACTAGGTTGGGCAATGGGTTCACAGTATTGAACAAGAGATCTATTCTTTCCCCCATGCCTGTCCTAACTCTCTAACATAACAGTTTCTTTATCTTTTCAACAATAGTGATGTCCACCTGCACTCTACTTTATTCCTAATCATAGACACACTTTGGGGCCTGATAAAGAAGCACTTGGAATTGCTCTTCTTCTAAGACCCTGAACTCTGAACTACTTTCTCCATCTACAATTTTCTATCTTTCCAATTCCTATTGCATTTCCTGTTTATTCTTACTGTAACTTCTATTCCCTAGTTGTTTCCCCCCTATTTTCAAAGTACACCATCCTATATATATTTTTTCTTTTGAGACAGGGTCTCAGTCTCTCACCCAGGCTGGAGAGCCGTGGCATGATCATGGTTCACTACAGCTTTGACCTCGTGAGTTCAAGCAGTCCTCCCACCTCAGCTTCCCAAGTTGCTGGGACTATAGGCCACCACATCCAGCTAATTTAAAATTTTTGTTTGGTACACATGGGGTCTCACTTTGTTGCCCAGGCTAGACTCAAACTCCTGGGCTCAAGTGATCCTCCCACCTTGGCCTCCCAAGATGCTGGGATTACAGGCGTGAGCCATCATGCCCAGCTCAGCCTATCTTTTGACTTCATTTGCTTCATTACTCATTCTGGAGAATACGATTAGTCATTTTGAAAACTTACTTTAGCACCCTAGTTCCCTCGCACCTTTGCCATTTTTGCCTTGTTAGTCCTTAAGCCCTTGGATGAACCACACCATCAGAGTTTTCTCTCTATTCTGCTGGAGGAAGCTGAGAAATCAAGTGAATTGTTTCCATTAGAGTTTATGCTTATAACTCCAATTCAACAAATTCTACAAACACTAATTGAGTGATTAACATGGGCCACACACTCTCTACAGCTTGGCCATCTTTCACTTTACCTCCAAGTGATGAAGAATTACGTTTCATACAGCAGCTAGTCTAATTTTTGAAAAATACAAATATAATGAGAGGACATTCTTGATATAAAAAATTAAACATGGCCAGTCACAGTGGCTCATGCCTGTAATCCAGCACTTTGGGAGGCTGAGGTGGGAAGATCACTTGAGGTCAGGAGTTTGAGACCAGTCTGGCCAACATGATGAAACCCTGTCTCTACTAAAAACACAAAAATTAGCTGGGCGTGGTGGCAGGCACCTGTAATCCCAGCTACTCAGGAGGCTGAGGCAGGAGAATCGCATGAACCTGGGAGGCGGAGGTTGCAGTGAGCTGAGATCGCACTACTGCACTCCAGCCTGGGCGACAGAGTGAGACACAGTATCAAATAAATAAATAAATAAATAAAGGTCTACCAAAAGTGAAAAATCTCCCTGTTTCCATCTCAACTTCCACCCCAGAGGTAACTGCTGATTAAGTTTGTTGTGTATCTTTCTGGATCAAATTTTTCTGCCTTATACTGGACAGAACTGGTTGAAGCTATGTGTAATGAGTGCCTTTCTTTACCTCTTTTCTCTACCTGAAAATGTCCTCCATCATATTTCTTCTCCCCTTCCAGCTTAATTTATCCTTCTAAGCACTAAATCCTCTTTTGTTGCTTTAAGGGTCATGTATTACCAATGAGCTCTTTTCTTACATCTTCAGTCCCTGAATTCCTGCTGATTCAGTTCCTGTAGGTTATAAGTTACAAGTTGCCCATCTATCCCTCCCCTTCTTAGCATTGTCCAACTTATCCACATACTGGCCACCTATACATACTTCTTGCAATCCAGAATCTGATCTTACTGCTCTCCTGAAATTGCTCTCTTAAAGGTAGAGAGACCTCTGGATTACCATATCCAAAAGCCTTTTCTCTGTTACCTTTTTCAAACTTCTTAGAAGCAACTGACAGTTGATTCTACTAAAAAATCTGCAGCTAGTTATCAGGGGCTACAGTTCCAGTAAAAAAAATATATATTTTAAAAGTAATTTTAAAATAAATTTATTGATCTTCATATACTATACAATTCCCTCATTTAAAGTGTACAATTCAATGGCTTTTAGCATATTCAAAGAGTTGTGCACACATCACAATGAATTTTAGAATATTTTCATTGTCCTCAAAAGAAACCCTGAACCCATTACCAGTCACTATCTATTCCCACCACTCTTCAACCCCTAGCCCCTGGCAATCACTAATATACTTTCTGTCTCTATGAATTTGTCTAATTTTGACCTTTCATATCAGTGGAATCATATAATGTTTTCTTTTGTGACTGTCTTGAAGGTTCATTTGTGTTGTAGCATGTATTGGTACTTCATTCCTTTTTATGGTTGAATAATATCCAATTGCATGGATAGACCACATTTTATCCATTTAACAGTTGATGTTTTTCCACTTTTTGGCTGATATTAATATTGCCACTATAGTATACTACTACAGATATACATGTGCAGGTTTTGTGTAGACACATTTTCAATTTTCTTGGGGATATATACCTAGGAGTAGAATTGCTGGGTCATGTGGCAACTCTATGTTTAACCATTTGAAGAACAGCTAGACTGTTTTCCACAGTGGCCACACCATTTTACATCCCCATCAGCAGTATATGAAGGTTCCAATTTCTCCACATCTTCACCAACACTTGCTATTTTTTGTTTTGTTTCATTTTAAATTAATTATAACCATCCTAGTGGGTGTGAAGTAGTATCTCACTGTGGTTTTGATTTGCAGTTTTCTGATTAGTAATAAAGTTGAATATCTTTTCATGTGCTTATTGGATATTTGTATATCTTCTTTGAAACAATATCTATTTCAACCCTTTGCCCATTTTAAACTGGGTTATCTTTTAAAATGGAGTTGTAAGAGTTCTTATTCTAAATATGTCTCTTATCAGACACATGATTTGCAAATATCTACTCCGATCCAGTGGATTATCTTTGCACTCTCTTGATAGTGTCCTTTGCAGCACAAAGTTTTAAATTTTGATGAAATTCAGTTTATCTATTTCTTCTCTTTTTGCTTATGTTTTTGGTGTCATATCCAAGAGACCACTTCCTATTCCAACATCATGAAAATTTACATCTATGTTTTCATCTAAGAGTTTTACAGTTTTACCTCCTACATTTAAGTCTTTGATCTATTTTTAAATTAATTTTTATGTATGGTGTGAGGTAAGGGTCCAACTTTATTCTTTTGTATATCGATACATCCAGTTGTCCTATCATCATTTATTGAAAAGACTGTCCTTTCCCCCATTGAATGGTCTTGGTCCCTTTGTGTAAAATCAATTGACTATAAATGTGGGGGTTAATTTCTGGACTCTGAACTCTGTTCCATTAATCTATATGTCCGTCCTCATGCCAGCATGACACAGCTTTGATTACTGTAGTTTTGTAGTAAGTTTTAAAGTTGAGAAGTTTGAGTTTTCTAACTTTGTCCTTCTGTTTCAAGATTGCTTTTGCTATTCTGGGTTAGATTTCTGGATACATTTTAGGATTAGATATGTCAATTTGTGAAGAGAAGTCAGCTGTGATTTACAGCTCCATTTGGACCATGCTAAACTTGTCGTCTTACCTCTTCTATTCCCTATATCTGTTAATGATATCCATCTTTTCAGTCACCCATGTTCAAAACAGGAATTTGAAAGTCACCCTTTCAGATTCCTCCCTTTTCCTGTTCCTCTCCAATTACCAGACTTCCACCAATCTCTCTCCTATTCCTTCTTCTCCACTCCCACTGCAGTACTCTAATCTAGCCCTTATGACCACCTTCATGGATTACACCAATAGCTTCCTAATCAGTTTCCCTGCCTCAAGTCTCTTCCCTCTCCAATCCTTCATACATACAACCATCAAATTAATTTTCCTTAGGGAAATAGTTTTGATAAAGTTACTTCTTAATTCAAAAACCTTTTACATCCCTCCATTGTCTTTAGAGACACTTAATATTCTTAGGCTGTGATCCAAAGTGCTTTGTAATCTGACTATGGCCTACCTTTAAAATCTTATTTTCCAATAACAACTTAACCTATATTATGCTATAGGCAAACTGAACTCTCCATTATTCACCTCACTCACCTTGTATTTTCTTGCAAGTATGCCTTTTGTCATGTACTTACTTGTGCCTGAAAGTTACCTTTCTACATGTCTACATCATAGCCATTCTTTAAAGGCGAGCTTAAATTTTATCTACTCCATGAATGAGAATGATAATAATGATGATAACAGCCAACATTTATTGAGCACTTTATTCAGAATAGAGCACTGTTCTATGTATTTTACATGTATTAGCTCATTTGACCCTCATAATAATTCATAACAGGTGTTATTTTTAATCCTATTTTACAGACAGGGAAACTACCATAGAGAGAGGTTAAGAAATCTGTACAAAATCACACAGCTATTAAGTGGCAGAGCTGGTTTTTGAACCCAGGCATTCAGGCACCAGAGTTTTTGCTCTAAACTACTACAATATATCTGCTTCCATGACTTACTGAGCTACTATGCATCAGATACTGTCAGTCACTTTACCCACATTATTTCAATGTAACAGCAGACGCTGTTGCCAAAACTTTACTGGGAAGAGTGTTAACCTTCCCAAGCAAGCTTTGATCTTATGATTCCCTCATTCTAAAACCTTCAGTGGCTCCCAAAATGTTTACAGAATATGGTACAAATTTTCATAGCTAAGAATTCCAGCTCTTCCATGATGTGGTTCCCACCCACGTTTCCAATCTTCTTTGCAACTTCTCCTTCATGCACTTTACAGTCCAGCCAAACTAAAACCACTGCTATTCTTTGTGCATAGCTCAGCCTCTCCCAACTTTGATCTTGCTGTACCCTGTGTGTAGAACATCCTTCCCTACAATCTCTGTATATTCAAACTTGACCCAGATTTTATAAACACTCATATACATTCACACACTTTGTAAAGACAGAGTAATTAGCTACCCTTTAGAAACCAGATCAAATGTTACCTCCTCAATTACGCCTTTTTCTGAAGTATTTTCTCTCTTTGAATACCCACAGCATTCTATCTCTTATGGTTCTTACAATTTTCTATGTTTTATTTATTTAAATGTGTGTGAATATGAAAATCAATCTCTATTTATTTATCTAACATTTTAAAATTTCCACTAACTTCCTCGAGGGCAGAATCAATACTTTATACATAGTAGGCATTCAATAAATAGTCATTAAATGAATAAATGAATGAAATGTCACTCCAGATTGCTTTTGGGAAAGTTTCCCTAACCACTGTAACAGTACTGTTTGCTACACCGCAAATCATTAATTTTTCATCTTGTGAAAGTATAAAATCTCTTATCCAGAAAGGAGGGGGAGAACAGGCATTTCTTTACACTACATTAGTAACTTCCCTATAAACATACAAGATATTCATTTAAAATGCAGTTTTCTTGATGAGAAACCTGATCCTTCAGTATTCAGTAGTCTAGTTTTCAGACAAGGCTATGCAAATGAGGAAGAGAAGCTGTGGCAGCTGCTTCCACAGGCCTGGATTTGGGGCAGGAGGTTCATGCCTGAGGAGAATAAAAGCCAGAGTGGTGACATTAATGATGTTTTTGGATAAAATAAAAGCCCAAGAACAAAATCATAGAGTTATTCTCTTTTCTTTGATTCCATCAGGGTAGACCACAGCTTCTACCGTGTGCCTTTGAGATCTTTCACTGGTGCTTCTTTACCTCTAATACCAGGGGCTGAACATGTTTTTTTTTTTTTTTTTTTTTTTTTTTTTGGTTGTTGTTGTTATTTAGACAATCAATATCCTAAAAGATTCATCTCAGGGCAATGGGATGCCAGAGCAATGGCGTTATAGTCACCCTTAACCGATACTGGTGGTGGAGTCTGGTAACCCTAACTTGTCCCTCTGATGGGTTCATGCTCCCAGAAGGTTTAGTCTCCTGACTTTCTACCTTGTACACCAGTCTAAACCAGTCTTGTCATCTTCATGCTTTCCAAGAGACACTCTCAGCACCCTGTAGAGACTCCCTCAATAGAGATTAAAGAAATGAGAAATTCAAAGTTGAAAAACCAAGAAGGGTAGGATGCAGAGGGAGAGAAGAGAAAAATATTTGCTACTAACGCTTTGAATTATCAATGTCAGCCTGAGAAAAGTTATTGCCAGCAGCAAAACCCCTTTCTAAGACATAAATTTTAAACCTATTGCATTTGATGGGATTGAGAGGCAGACTGTGTTAAGGACCCAAAGTATTACTAGTCAGTCCCAAATGGGAGCCGTTCAACTTTCCATAGGTATGTTTTCTCTAAATTCTCTCAGTCCCTATTTGAGCTCAGGTACTGCTGACTCATTCTGCAACAACTCAACCTGCCAGGGGATGCAGCATATGGTAAATGCCTCAATGACTTCTGAATATCTATTACAAATGGTTCAGGGATGCAGGGATTTGGGAGGAGGGAGGTTGCCTTGCAGTGAGCATGATGTGTCATTTTGTTGGAGAACATGGGTGCCTCTTGGACATATTCAGAAGACATTTAATTTTCTCTAAATTTCTTTTTCTGCTTTTAGCATCAGACAAGCAGTACTGGTTCCATGAACTTCTAAAAACATGAAACAAACAAACAAAAAAAAAAACAAAAAAAACCCACCAAATCCATAAAATAAAAGACAAACCTTAAACTCCCCAACCAACCAACCAACCAACCAACCAGCAAACAACCTCATATGCCTTTCACTGTTTTAATTTTTGTGACGTAATTTCTTAACATTTTAAAGGGGCATCTTTTCTCTCACTGCTGAGTCTATTATACAGAAACATAGATTCTAACGGGCATCTCTTTCTAACATGCCTTGTAGTAGGTAACTCTACTCATCAATTACGTGTCACCTTGGCAACAGAAAGGGCTGCATACTATTTTTAGCATATTCTTACTTATCTCTCACTATACCTCTTAGAAGTAAACCATTCTCATTCACACAACGGAAAATGAGTCATCCAGAATTAAAGTCATCCAGTGTTTGCATGGCACCTTACCAGTGGCCTGAAGTGAATCGTCAGAGCTAGAATTAGAACACTAATTCTAATTCGAATGCAATGCTCTTGTTACTAAATCCCAATGGTCTTTGGCTCTCTTCATTCTGAGAGGCCAGACGACCTAGCAAGCAGAGTGTACATTATCTGGGCAGGGGGTAGGGTGGGAAGAGAGGTAGGCTGGTTTGGAGAGCTAAGTTAAAAAACAAAAAATGGAAGAAGACCTAAATAATATGAATCCTAAGGCTATCTGTGCTATTTGATCTGGGGTAGGTCATTTAACTGCTCTGTAACCACCAGGAGTGCTCATAGTGTAGAGCATTCTGCTTTGTGTCACACCATTTGACCATATGTCTCATCTCTCCCCCTTTGCAACCCTTACAGCACTCAGTTCAGGGAGAATGCTGGATTTGGAGTCAGATAAGCTTGGATCCAGTGTTTGCATGGCAACTTGGACAAATCATTTCTCTGAACCTCAGTTTCCTTCTCTGTAAAACAATAATCTTCTCTCCCTCACAAGGTTGTTGTGAGGATTAAATGATAAAACATTTGTGAAAGTCTTCTCCCAGCATCAGGCATATAGTAAATACTCCATAACATTGAATGAATAAATGAATGGCCTCAAGTCAGGCCCTTTGAGTGCTATGTTAATTATTTCAGTCCACTAGGATACTGGTGAGTTCAGCACAGCACACCAGAGCAGTGACTTCCTGAATAGTATTCTAATGGTCCCCAAAGGCAGAGAGAAATTTCATCGTGTCACTGCTGGGTTATACCTGTTCTGGGAATACAGTAATTCATTTTCCAGTGCTGCCAATCTATTACCTTTCACCAAACACAAAATTCACTTTAAGAAGGGACAGAAACACAAGTGCCTTTCTGTTATATAGATGTTGGGAGAATATATTATTAAAATTGAAACCGACTTCTCTGATTTCTTAGGCAAAAAATCAGATTGGAAGCCAAACAGCTATTTGGCCTTTGTAGACCCTGGATAGCAATGCCCTTGGGGGAAAGGGGAGTGTTGGAGTCATTCCAAACTATAGTTACAACATTTGTGTGTATATTTACTGCTTGTGCTTATGCTCTCTGCACTTAGTTTTTACTCTCTAAGCCTTGAAGAATTCACAATTTACCTAGAGCACAGTTTAATACATATGCGTGGGAATACAGGCCTATATCTCTGTTTCTCATTTCCTAATCATATGTTCTACCTTCCTTATATAACTGATACCTCTTCTTTTCCAATTCAATTGCTCACTTTTTGAACTTAGGTGAACAATAGTGATTTGTTAACAATAAACATGCCCCTAGCCCTTGCCTCAGTCTTCTTTACCCCTGAGGGCCTTCCTAAGATTCAAAGCCTGAAATCCTGCCATATAGTTAGCACCTGGCGCAGCTCATCAAAATATAATATCCTTTCCCAGATGATTGGAAATCTCTGCAATGCCGTCATACAATGAGGTGTGCAAGAAAGAGTTTGGGGATTGATTTTCATCATTAACTTGATATTGCATGGTTTTTGTGGAGCTTAAAAAGAAACGCATTTTTATTACTTTTAAGTACTGCACATAGAATAACTCCAACTCATCATATTTTAACAGTTATTTTTCTGGGGCAGGATGTATGCTAAACATGCCTATGTTAGAGTGTCTGGTGGATCATTTAGGATCAGTGTCCTGTTGCTTGATGAAATCCAGATCACGTCAATGAAATCCAGATGGGGAAACTGGATCTCTGGCAATGGCTGCCAGATCTTCTCCATATGAAATCTCTCTAGTCTGTATGCAAATTCAAAACTCCATATCCTGGAAATCCCAAACCAATCAAGTGGCGCTCCGCTTCTTAGTTACTGGACTAAACACAGGGAAGCGATTCATTCTTCCCTGAGGAAATAAGCATTTCTTACATACATCTATCTTGGCACAAAAAGGGCTGGCTAAGCAAATTAATAGTGTAAACAGGACTGCACTGGGGAATGTTTGTCCTACTTAGGAGAATAAACTTTTTATGCACTTTGTGCATATACACTTACATACAAATAATTGATATGCTAATTACAAATGATTCTTAAAGCCCCTTCCCTGAGGTGCTGTACTATGCTGTTAGTCTAGTTTGAATTACTAGCATGTCCAGTGCTTGAAAGTAATAAAAATGCATTTAAAAATATCCCATGATTCAGATTGGCTTTCCTCTAATTAGGCTGAGTTAGTGAGGCTTGCCTGTATTTAAATAAGATAGATATTTTTCCACTTTACCCCTAACATATTTAACATGGTCTCCCTCCCCTCTCTATTCCCCCATCCCCCTCAACAGGGAGCTGGCACACACAAATCCCTTAGCTTCTGGCTCACTATGCAATGGCACTTGCATCACCTCCAGGCAAACACATTGCTTTTAGCCCCTGGCACACACACATGCCCTTTTGCTTATTAACTTGTCAGCTGGTTATTTGATATAGCTTTTTTGAGCAGTTCTTTCCTTTAGTCCTTCTTCTTTTTTTTTTTTTTTTTGATGAAGTCCTGCTCTGTCACCTAGGCCGGAGTGCAGTGACGTGATCTTGGCTCACTGTAACCTCCGCCTCCTGGGTTCAAGTGATTCAATCTGGCTCAGCCTCCCAAGTAGCTGGGACTACAGGCACGCACCACCATGCCCAGCTAATTTTTGTATTTTTAGTCGAGACAGGGTTTCGCCAGGTTGGCCAGGCTGGTCTTGAATTCCTGACTTCAAGTGATCTGCCCGCCTTGGCCTCCCAAAATGCTGGGATTACTGGTGTGAGCCACCGTGCCCAGCCCTTCAGCTCTTCTTTAAGTACCAATGGACATGGCTCTTTCCTGGTAGTACAATGGGTTAACAGTGCACACAGAGCAAAGTCCAGCCAACTTAACATCAGGCTTTTTCATCAGGTGCTGGATATCGGGTTTAACTAAATCTCTGTATAGTCCTTGTCAACACGTCACAACGAGGCAGCTCATCAGTCCTGGCAGCTGCTAGGTGTATGGCAATGTCAGGCACAGTCATTCAAAGCCATAACATGTTAAAGTAAAACCTAAACAGTAGTTTTTCTAGGCTACACTGAAGGGGCAGAGCAGTGACTAAAGAATGTGGGAGAGAGAGGATTAGGGCAGAGGTTGGTGGGGTGCATGGTGGAGAGCAGCTGAGAGGAATAATATGAATTTCGATGTTAGAATATCCTATGAAGCCCAGATTATAGTCAAGTCTGGGTTTCTTTTCAGGGCAGAGTTATGTTAAAGGGTGTAATTTTCAAGATTTCCATTTAGGAGCAAGGTCTTCCTATCTCTGGTGAGTTTCAGAGCATGTTTTACCATCAGAACTTATTCAACTGCTGCCAAATAATCAGGTCACTTGCTCCAGGGGGCAGGGATCAGTCAGCATAACAAGAGACCAGAGAAGAGGCACATCAGAGAAACAGCACAAACCCACAGAATTCCAGAAGACTGTCTTCCTTGATACAAATGAAACAATATACCTATGAAGACTTGTTTGCTCAAGGTGGGAGGGACTGTCATGATGGCAGGGCTACTTGGTGCAGTTCAGCAAAAAGTCATAAAAGACATCAGTTGAGAAGGGAAGGAGAATATAAGAACTGTCCCTCTAACCACCTGGATTTTAAGCCCTAAGTATTAGGTGAGGGAAAACACCAGTTCACCACTGCAACCCTAAACAAATCCTGAGGACAGGCAGGGTGAGTTCACTGACTGAGGTTTCAGGATAACTCAGTGAAGCACAGTATCTCCTTCTTCCTAATTATCCTACATTCTGACACAGTTAATACCTCTTGAATTTAATATTTTAAAAGGCACATCAAACTAGGAAGAATAAATGAATGGCTCACTTTGGCCTCATTTCCACCTGTGGCTAACACTAACAGTAACTTTAATTAGTGTCTGAGTCATCCATTTTCCAGAAACAACAGGTAATTTTACATCTTCCATACCCCGAGAGGCAGGATAAAAGTTTATGAAATAGGACAAAAGCATTTAACACAAATACCTTACTTATAGAGGGCTGAGTTCAAAGTGCAAGGCTTATAGAATGAATTAGCAGCTTCTGTTACCTTAATCATTGGGTGAAAGTGAGCTAGTGATTATCAAGGTGGTGTAGCCGTGACCCAAATGAAGACAGGTAGAATAAGTTTGTAAATAATTTTTTATCAGTTCTCAGATTGTAATGAAATGGGGAATGTATTAGCTTGTGCTCATGATGCTGTAAAGTCAAGAGACAACAGGTGCTGGTGAGGCTGTGCAGAAATAGGAATGCTTTTACACTGTTGGTGGGAGTGTAAACTAGTTCAACCATTGTGGAAGACAGTGTGGCGATTCCTCAAGGATCTACCAGAAATAACCATTTGACCCAGCCATCCCATTACTGGGTATATACCCAAAGGAATATAAATCATTCTACTATAAAGACACATGCACATGTATGTTTATTGCAGCACTATTTACGATAGCAGACTTGGAACCAACCCAAATGCCCATCAATGACAGACTGGATAAAAAAAGTGTGGCATATATACACCATGGAATACTATGCAGCCATAAAAATGAATGAGTTCCTGTCCTTTGCAGGGACATGGATGAAGCTGGAAGCCATCATTCTCAGCAAACTAACACTGGAACAGAAAACCAAACACTGTGTGTTCTTACTCATAAGTGAGAGCTGAACAATGAGAACACATGGACACAGGGAGGGGAACATCACACACTGGGGTTTGTCAGGGGGTGGGGGGCCAGGGGAGGGAGAGCATTAGGACAAATACCTAATGCATGCGGGGCTTAAAACCTAGATGATGGGTTGATAGGTGCAGCAAACCACTATGGCACATGTATAACTATGTAACAAACCTGCACGTTCTGCACATATATCCCAGAACTTAAATTAAAAAAAAAAAAAAAAAAAGAACTGCCCAAGACTAGGTAATTTATAGAGGTTCTGCAGGGCTAGGGAAGTCTCAGGAAACTTACAATCATGGCAGAAGGGGAAGCAAAGATGTCCTTCTTCACATGGCAGCAGGAAGAAGTGCAAAGTGAAAGGGGGAAAGTCCCTTATAAAACTATCAGATCTCATGAGAACTCACTATCATGAGAACAGCATGGGGGAATTGCCCCTATGATCTAATCACCTCCCATGAGGTCCCTCCCCTAACACGTGGGGATTACAATTTGGATTACAATTCAAGATGAGATTTGGGTGGGGACAGAAAGCTAGACCATATCAGGGATGAAGATGGAAGGCTATATAATTACTTGTTCTCACATGCAAATTTCTAGAGGGTTCATCCCTTCTCATCAAATGAAAGAGAATTTTTAAAAACTTGTATTGCTTAAAATATTTATTTATGAATATGTGTGTGTATGCATTGCTTTTGCCACATCACCAGGCCTAAAGGAGTAAATTACACTTGTTGGGCTCTCTTTCACTGAAGATCTACCTGCTTCCTTTTTTTTTTTTTTTCTTGAGACAGAGTCTCACTCTGTCATACAGGCTAGAGGGCAGTGGCACAATTTCAGTTCACTGCAACCTCTGTCTCTCAGGTTCAAGTGATTCTCCTGCCTCAGCCTCCTGAGTAGCTGGGATTATAGGTGCGCACCACCACACCTAGCTAATTTTTGTATTTTTAGTAGAGACGGGGTTTTATTATATTGCCAGGCTGGTCTTGAACTCCTAGCCTCAAGCAATCTGCTTACCTTGGCCTCCCAAAATGCTGGGATTACAGGCGTAAGCCACCTGTGCCCGGCCCTACCTGCTTCTAAAATTGAATGATAAGGAACCTGGAGTCCCAGGTGGAAGATAAATTCTAGATGACTTATTATAATGAAAGAAAAACCAATCATAATTAAAACATCTCTTCTTTAAATATTAACAGTAAAAGTCAATAGTGAAAGGAAACATTTCCCTTAAATGCCCTTTAGTGATGTCCCTTGGTCCTCATACCATTCAACTGGTATTGGTTGAACAGCTTAGCATGAATGGAGAGTCTCTACCCTTTATGCAGATATGGCCTTCCACGAGGACCAAGAGGTGGTATAAATTTTGCCTATAGTTTAAAAATGCATGATGTTAAAAATTTTTACCTATACTCATCTAAAACAACCACATGAAAAATATGTAATTCCATGAGAAGACCTCTATAAAATAACATGGGACACTATTCACTTTCTAAAGTAGGGAGTCAGGATTTTCTCCGTTGAAAATGAAGGGAAAGGTGGATTTACAGAATCTGCATGTTTTCAAACTTTAGGAATTGAAACCCTAAGAAGTTAATTCTGGCAATATTTATTCTTGTTTTCTATCTATAAAATTACAAATTAAATCCTTGGGATTAAACAATTCTTTTTTTGGGCAAAAATCTAAGTTTCATCTTCACAAACAAACACAAAGGATTGCATATACTATGGATCACATGGTTCATTTGCATAGTTAAATGGTTTCTATTTTGGGGAGGGGATTTTCTACAATCCCCTGAGATACAGCTTTCCAAGAAGTCCCAGGGATGGTATTTTTTTCTTTGTTTGCAACCATTAAGTTTCTCACTTCCATGTGACACTTTGGGGAAAATGTAGTCAATAGTTAAGAGGCAGACAGATGTGGGTTCAAACTCAGGCTTCACCATTTACTAATTGTGAGACCTTAAGAAAGTCAATCTTTTCTCTAGTTTTCTCATATCTCATGAGAAATCAGAATGTATTACAATTCCCATTGTAAAATGGCAATACTAATAGCTACTTTTGTAGGTATTATAGATTGCTACAGGGATCAAATGAAGCAATATAAATGTTTAGTGTAATTACTGGCACAGGCAAGGGTTCCCTTAGAGCTAAGCTCCAGGGTACAGAAGCCTCATCTGCCTCATTTGCAAGTACCAGTCATAGAGTAGATAATACATTTTTTGGTCAAATGAATGAATAAAATGCTTTTATTATACTTAAAGATACACACACAACAATGCATGTCAAATGTTAAGCACAGCATCAGGCAAACAATAAACTATGTAGCTTGGTAGCTCCTCCCCCAACTCTCCTTTTTGTCGTGAATGTTTTTAAAACCCTATTGATATAGTTTGAATGTGCGTCCTTTCCAAATATCATGTTGAAATGTGATCCCCAATGTTGGAGGTAGGGCCTGGTGGAAGGTATTTGGGTCTTGGAGGTGGATCCTTCATGAATGGCTTGGTGCCGTCCTCATGGTAATGAGTTAGTTCTCACTTTATGAGTTAATAAGAGCTGGTTGTTAAAATAACCTGGAACTTCCTCCTTTTTCTCTTGCTCCCTCTTGTTATGTGATATGCTGACTCCCCCTTTGCCTTCCATCACGATTGTAAACTTCCTGAGGCCTCATCAGAAGCTGAGCAGATGCTGGCACCATGCTTTTACAGTCTGCAGAACTGTGAGCCAAATTAATCTCTTACTATTTATAAATAACTGTCACAGGTATTCCTTTATAACAATGCAAAACAGACTAACATACCTATAAAGTGACTTGAGGTGCTCAATTCTTTTATAGGAAGGTCAGAGTGGCTTCAGAGAGCTGAATTTTGGCCCCAGACCCCAGGAATTGATCCTATGCCTAAAATACCACTGACATGTATTTCAGAAGCAATGATAGAGTCTAAGAAAAATTCTCATGCCATAAACATATAATAGAAAGATACTATAGTTAGTATTAGTAATGTTTTTTTCTTCCTTGTTGGGTATCAGTGGGGGCTCAGTATAGACAGACAAAAAGATTCTACCCAGGAATAAAAACTTAGGCTTTAATGAGCTATTCCTTTAATGACTCTGCTGTTGTCCTAGAGAGCAAATCCTTTCTGGGTAGGTTACTCGGGTAAGGCCATTAACAGCAGAATTAATATTCCAGAGAAGTAGTTGAAGAGCTATAAAAGAAATATTTAAAATAGAAAAGTATAGTATTTCTCTCATAAAAGGAAAGAGGTACGAATCTTAAGTTGTTTATTCACTTCTGGGGTCTCTGAATTTTTTGTAAGTTAATAGTCTTTGATGGGGAAGAAATTCTGAGCTATACAATATGAGTCATAGAACTCAAGGCAAATAGGCCAAAGACCAAACACAAGTAGGTTCTCATTTTAATGACTACCATTATGAACTCTGGTTTACTAGAGTAAGGTTATTTCTCTGGTCAGGTTGGTAGCTCTAACTAGCAGAATTTTGCATTTATAGATATAAACACTGCTACTGAATTAGAGCTTAATGGAATCTTTTAAAAGTTCTATTTATTGAGAAGTCTGTTTAACAATGTATCTTCCTTTAGGTGAAATTACTAAGTTGAATAGTTGAATATTCTTAATAAAACGTGATTGTTTTTCAAAACTTCGAACTGTCAACTTCACCCATCTACATTACAAGCACTTTATATATGGTTTTCTTATGTGATATCTATTGATAATCAGATATGTAGTAAAGAATACTTTCTGGCTGTTAGGGCTATAAAATGATAGGTAGGATGAGAATTAAGAAGTATCGGCACAATTCTAAATTTCTTCATTTGAACTTCACATATGTCATGGAAGTTCAGAGTGGGCAAGTAGTTGGGTCATCCTGAAAGTTTTGAGATTTCAGAGTGGTACCCTACTATTTATCAAAACCTCCCTTTAAACAACAGCAAGGCCATAATTGTTAGTGTCCTTTTCTCTCAGAATCCTTAACTATAAATGCTCCCAAAGTTGTCAACAGAGACTTTTAGGTAACATTAAACATTATTAAGACTATCTCAGATTGCATTCAAATATATTATACTTAGAGAGCAAATAGGTTAAACATAGGCTGTGTAATATGTCCTGCTTCAGATGATAAAACTTGGGAATTAGCAAACCCTCCCTTTCACAAAGCAGCCTCCCTTTCCCATCAACCTTCATGGGTATATGCGTGTGTGGCCCAGGGATGGGGTAGTGGTGGGGTCAGGTTTAGGCCTTCACATACATAAAAAATATAGTATACCTCTATCATCTCTATACTAGGACTATAGGCTTCCATTTGAAGGAGGAGGTATGCTTACCAGAGCACTGTTGATAATGTTCCCTTATGCTGGTTAAAACAGGGCTCTACTTGTGATACCAACTCTAGCAGCTCCCATGAAAATTATGGAAAGCCTTTGGGAATGAGTGACCCTTGACCTTAGAATTGAATGATCTAGGGAGATCTCACTGTGAAATCTGTCATTTATATAAAATGGAACTTGAGATCTTCTGGTGTTAGAAAATTTTCATGTAAAGATTCCATGTCCAGTCTATTACAAAAAGAAACTCTAAGCCAATTTTTAAATGAAGGGGGTATGTTCAAGCTTAAACTAAAACCATTAAGTTCCTGTCTGATTAGCTGGCAAAGTAAAAAAGGCTACAGCAGAGGAAAAACCATTTTAGAAAGGAAAAGAGGAAGAAAGAAAGGGAGAAAGGGAAGAACTAAGGAAGAAAAGGAAGGAAAAGGAGAAAAGGAAAAGACAAGAAAAGGAAGGAAGGAAGAAAAGTAAAGGAAAGAAGAAAGAAAGAAGGAAAAGGAAAAAGGAACAATTCATGAGCAAACTAGAAATTGGGTGGCAAATAAAAATGAGAGCATCTTATAAGTGAACCAGCAATAAGAGGTCCTTTACATATCACAAGTAAGGAGTGAGTCAGAGAACCAGAGGGGTCATGAAATAAAAAGGATGACAAGGGGCCAGGCAAGGTGGCTCACACCTGTAATCCCAGTACTTTGGGAGGCCGAGGTGGGCAGATCACCAGGTCAGGTGATCGAGAACATAGTTGCTAACATGGTGAAACCCCGTCTTTACTAAAAATACAAAAAAATTAGCTGGGTGTGGTGGTGGGCGCCCGTAGTCCCAGCTACTTGGGAGGCTGAGGCAGGATAATGGCGCAAACCCGGAGGTGGAGCTTGCAGTGAGCCTAGATCGCATCACTGCACTCCAGCCTGGGCAACAGAGCAAGACTCCATCTCAAAAAAATAAATAAAATAAAATAAAAGGATGAAAAGAAGATAGTAGATAAATTGAATGACTTTTTATAAAAAAATTAAGCCATTCCTATGTGTAATATATCTTTTGAGGTTGGCAGAAGGGTCAGAGGTAACAATGGCAAATGTGCAAGAGACTGTTTCCAAGCCACACACCAGAAGTATTCAAAAGCATAATGCCTGGGACTGAGTGATCTAGTTACCAGGGCTGGCCCTCTGCAAAACTCTTGGCAAAGATCGCTGTGGTTTTTGGTACCCCTTTCCCTCTACTGCTCCATTATGCAATTCCTCCTCCTCAGAATACTCAGGGAGCTCATGCTCTGACCCCTTCACAATTCATTGTCAAGAATGGCACTGTGAAGGTACACCTCATCTCTACTACAAGTTTTTTTTTTTTTTTTAAATTAGCCAGATGTGGTATTGTGTGCCTGTTTGTCCCAGCCACTTGGGAAGCTGAAGCAAGGGGATCACTTGAATCCAGGAGGTCAATGCTACAGTGAGCCGTGACCACCATTGTACTCCAGCCTAGGCAACAGGGGAAGACTCTGTCCACCACCCCAAACAAGAAAGACTCTGTGAAACTATGGTACAGCAGGGGTGAGGATGAGAGGTTGTGCCAAAATTTCATTTTAAGGACTATTTCTAATTGTAGAATAAAAGTATGTTTCCTGTTAAAGGAATTTCAGGTATTAATCTAACAGATGAGAGAGATGGTTGGGCCAGGAAGCCTTCTTGGTACCCTTAGAATCACAGGTGCCTTCACATAATGCCCTGACCAGACTTGACTTCTGAAGGAAAGCAAAGGAAAAATGTTATTACATCTCTAATGAAAACCCGGAACCTGTTATTCTGGATGATCACTGTGTGGCTTGCATTGCCAGTGTGGGTCCACAGGCAAAGGGGCCCTCGGAACTATCAACTGATGAGTGTCTGGTTCTTTGGTAGGCAAGCTGGAAGAATTTTTAATAAATGCTAGCCTCCTGTACACAAAAGCCATCAATCTATTGGGATGCGAGTGGCATCATGCTTTTTGTAAAGGGAAATCATGTGTAATCTTCTACAGATCTTTTCCTTGGGTCTAAACTTACTTTAAAAATGCTTCTGATTAGGTTTGATACCAAGGCTATTTTTAAACACGAATTACCATGGGATTTAAAATATTTTTTTATCATGTAGTAGGAACTGGTCTACAGAAAAAAAAAGAGAAAATATAGGGTAGAAACAGATATTTTTTTCTGACTGAAGAAGGATAAATAGTAGACTTCCTTGGGGTTGGGCACTGGAAAATCCTCAAGCCTGCAGATAATACTCAGGTTTCCCAGGCAGGGAAATGCCAAGTTGATGGGAGATAAAGAAGATCTCAGGAGGTTTTATGATTGGCAGATAACCTTCAATAGGGGCATATGTAAGGTGATCCATTTAGGGATTTGTAAGGGGTACATGTAAGGTGATCCATTTAGGGTGATCCATCTAGGGAGCACTAGATATTACAAACTACACTTGCACGATGATGAGTGCTGACCTTTCAATTAAGACCCAGGATAGGGCTCTAGGAAACACTGTGACAGTGCACTGAAGAGAACAACCTAGTTTTGTTATGACAAAAAAAAAAAAAAAAGGGCAACAAAATCGGGCACTGTTAAGAAGGGTATTAAAACAAAAACAAAATAATTCTCCTTTTACATAGAACTGCAGGATATCTTTATTGGTAAAGTTACATAAGCAGCTCCGATCTGCACATCTCAAGAACAGAAGAGAGCTTAAGGGGAACAAAGAAAGGCAATTAAACCATTGATGGCAGGCTCCAAAAAAAAGGTTTTTTCAGTATGATAATACAGAGGTAGCCAGGAGACATGATCAAAATTATGAAGAGGCTTATGCTGCTGAATAACTGAATGATGACTTGGCTCACCAAATCTTTTGCGCTAAGAGGCACTTTTGAAGCATAAAGTTTTTATTTTTTAATAATTCTGCTTTGTTTATACAACTGCCAGTGATGATAGCCAGTGCAGGCAGGCTCCTTTGGGAAGAACCTCCACCAGAGGTTGGGAGAAATACGAGCTAAGTTGGGGAGGGATCTAGAGTACCTCAATTCCCATTACTTACCTTTGGTAATGTTGACTTGCTGACTTCTAGTTGGATTTGCTTTCTCTGCCACCACTTGTGCCTGACCAATCTCAATTTTTATGAATATGAGTTTAGCACAACCTCCTACCCCCATTCCATAGGGCTTTTCAACTCCAGTGGTCCACATATTGGCACCAATCTGTCTGCCTACGATTGTCCGTAACTTAATCCTTAGCCATGGTATAGAAAGAACAGGTATCTGACTCCAATTTTAACACAGCGGATAGAACGTAAGAATGCATGATGAATAATAATAGTCAGTTCTCTAATATTTACACCAGTAGAAGAAAGCACAGGTCTCCATAATGAACCCTGACAACTGAAATGAACTCTGTCAGGTTGATGAAATAACAGACATGCAGGTTTCTTTAACTAAGAAAGTAGCAAATAAGGGATTCTTCAGGATAGCCTAAAAGCTCTGCTCTTGGGATGGCCTTAATCATATTGAGTAGTGGGTAAGATCCAACCTGGAGCATGGCTCTGGTCCAACTGCTTGGCTCTGTCATACAGCGGATAGCTACTGATCAAATAGGCATAATGACCAGTATACAAAAGCTTTATAGGTATGTAGATGTTTTCTTTTACATTGTGCTTGTTTACATTGTGAGATGGGGGCCATTTAATCCTACAGAACTGCAGTCTACTTATTACTGGCTCAGTGTTACTGCCATACCTTTCACAGATCTGGTAATATTTTTCATCTTGTATGCCATCCTGAATGGGCACATTTACACTGTAGTACCGTCCCTTCCCTAGGCCAACATCAGACACGTCACCTGTTCCTATAAAAGAGAAGAGCACTATGATCAGTTATTAGGAACATGAGAACCCAGAAAACTTAAAGGATTTCCTGATAGGAATTCAGAAGACTGAAAAGATCAATTAGGAGAACAATCCTGAATGAATTAGTGATAGTTTCCAGGGAAAGAAATTAAGAAAAATAATATAAAGAAGTAACTGTTGTAAACAATCTTGGAGAAGCAGGCAAACCATAAGGAAACTGAAAAACCTTAGTTTTCATCTTACTGGATCAAATGAAAAAATAAGAGATTAACTCCTTTGCTTGGCTTCATGCTTTTTAGGTTGACATAATATCAACTTATCACTGTAATTATTCAGGATGTTAGGAGTTGCATGGGGTGTCTACTACTGTAGTAAGCATAAGTGATCTGTTGACAGCCCATAAAAATCACCTGGAGAAAGAAACAACTTTAATGTCATTCTTCTTGTTATTGTCACCTGAGGTAACCTGTGTTAAAATTTTGCATAGGACTGTAGCAATAAGGCATTAACAGCATGGAACTGTCCAAGTGTAAGAAACGTATAGAAGAATTTCAGTATTTAGTCATCAAATGTAATACTCAGTTTATGATCACTTGCCTGGGAAAAATCCCGGGGAGAATTTATGCAGGGACACAGTCATGACTTTGGAGGTGAAACTGAAGGCATCTTCTACACCTAACAGATAAAGAAACATCAAAATAATCACTTCACATATGGCATTCCTATTTTCAACATCTGAAAATCTAGAGCAGCTGTGAGAAGTAGGGTAGATGAGAAGGCAGCAATACAAAACTAACAAGCGGAGGAATAAAAGTAATACAAACCTCTGGTCTCTAATCTCATAATTACAAGATGAGGTAGAACTTTGGCCCCGAGTGAAGTTTGGGGGTTCCTTTTCAAACTCATGGAAAACTGTAACTGGACTTCCTTTTCCAAGCAATGGGATGCCTGGGCTCTCTTTGACAACCTGTTCTAAAAAGTAGGGAAGGGCGAGAGCCTAGAATTGAGGCATTATCAACAGAATTCAATAAGGGAAACTGGCACCATCTTACGAGTTGTATGTTTTGTTTTGTTTAAGTGGTTATAGTTAAAGTCTTGGGATTTTTTCCAAAGATGTGCAATGTGATAACCCTTTGAAAAATATGAACAATACAAATATTAGCCATTATATACCAAAAACATAATTATAAAGTGCCTCTCTATAATGCAGATTTGGTTATAAATAAGTAACTTATAGTACATCTTTCTGGCTAAAACATGGAAGGCTGAAAACAGCCGTGACCTTGTCTCCTAATAGCAGCCTCATAACAGTGTTTTAAAACCTGAAGAAAGATGGGGAAAAACTTTTCAAGAAAGGGGTCTGTTTTCCATTTTAACTTAGTTAGTAAACAATTAGAGGCCTGGGAGATTAAAGCTGGGATTTAAAGTAACCCTCACAAGCCTCTACGTATACAGGTAAACACACTGCCCACCTCCACCCCTTTCCTCTCACATATAGTCACACTGTGTTCAGATAATCAATCTGTAAAATGGGAGGACTATTAGCAAATTCAGGTACTGTCTTCTTTCTTACTTCAAACAAAAATTGTTTCTGTATTTATTTGATGTTTTCAGTGTTCACTACAGCCCCAGTGACTTAAAAAATATATTAACTCTATTTGTACATAATAGGTATGTTTGAATTTCCCAAGCCTTATGTTTTGCCCTAGGGAGGCAGTTAAAACCAGTTAAAGGCTCTAGGCAAAAAATATGAAGTAAACAAAATAAAACAAACAAAATAAATGAAAATAGTATTTCAACTTAGAAATGAAGTCTTAAACAAGGATAATTCATGAAAATCCTGATTATCAATCAATCCAGAAATGTACCAATTTACACTTGGACCAGTCATGTATGAGAGTTCCCAAACTATTGTTATTCTCTTTAATCTTAGGCAGAAAGAATGGTCTTGCTCTAATTTGCCTTTCTTTGAGTATTAGAGTGTTGAGCACCTTTTCATAAGTTTAGTGGCCATTTGTATTTCTTCTCATGGGAAATACCACTAGGCACAGTTATAAAATCATACTTAAAAAGGAGGTGAACACAGATAGGAGGAAGCTATGGACTTGGTGGGAAAGAGGAGAGTGGTTAGGTAGATGAAAGAAGGCAAGGATGGGGTAGGGGTGGCTAGTGAAGCCACTACAGGATGCTAGTCATGGAATCATGGAAGATTTAAAATAAACCAAATGCGTAAGAGTTTGGGGGTGGGGCAGGGGTCACTGTAAGGGAGGTGCTAAAGAGGGGAAATAAAATGAAATGAAACACACCATAAAAGTTGGCTAAAACAGGAAACTCTGAAGGGTGTAGAAATAACATTGCAAATGGAAAGAATGGTTTCAGGTGACAGTTTCGGTTCATTCTTATATGGTTCTGTAGAGTTGATTGTATTCTTAAACTCTGATACTAATAGTCTGAATTTCATAATCATTTATTGATCAAATATTTTAATGAGCCACTACTATATGCATAGTACTGCTGGTTCAAGGCGTTACATAAAACAGGAAGAAGTAAACAACTTGATCTCTGCTCTGAAGGAACTTATAGTTTCTATGGGAAGAGAAGACACAGACACATTAAAAAATTAATTAAAAATATAAGGCAATATGTAATGAAATATCAAATTGGTGGTACAAACAATACAGGACTTGAGAGGAGGGGAAGAACACTTGAGCGGGAGTGGTCAGAGCAAATTTGCTACTGTTGGAACTTGAATAAATGAGTAGAACTTGGGACAGTTGAAACAAAACTAAATTAGGAAAAAAAGGAGGCAAAGTCAGGGAGGTGGGAATAGTGAGACGTGTCTGGGAACACTGAGCCATGTCATAAATAGTGAGACATGTCATGAATAGTTAGACATGCTCATTGAGTAGTGTAGCCTGGACAGCAAGTAATGAGAGATAAGGGTGGAAAGATGAGGTGAGGCCTATTCAAGGTAGGCCTTGAAAGACTGGATAATGACCATGGACCTCACCTTGAAGACCACTGTATTTCAAAGTATGGCCTACAGAACAGCTGAGGTATTAAAACGTAGTTTCTTTGGTTCCTTGCCAGACCTACTAAATCTGAATATCTGGTGGATATGGCCCAGCAATCTGCATTTTAAAACAAACTTCCCCGGGTCATCCTGACGCACTTTCAAGTTTGAGAACCACTGCTGTAGGCCAGGGGTCAACGAACTAAGTGGCTAAATAGTAAACATTTTCGGCTTTGCAAACTACTCAATGTCTCTATTGCACATGCACACACATATGTACACACACACAGACACTTTTTTCAATATATTTTCTCTTTTATAACCCTTTAAAAATGGAAAAGCCATTTAAAAAATTTTTTTTAAGAGACAATGCCTTGCTCTGTCGCCCAAGCTGGAGTGCAGTGGCACGATCGTAATTCACTACAGCCTCGACCTCCTGGGCTCGAGCAATCCTCCTGCCTCAGCCTCCTAAGTAGCTAGGAATATAAGCATACAACACCAAACTCAGCTAATTTTTTTTGAGATGGGGGTTTCACTTTGTTGCCCAGGCTGGTCTCAAACTCATGGTTTCAAAGAGTCCTCCCACTTCAGCCTTCCAAAATACTGGGATCACAGGCATGAGCTACTGCACTTGGCTGGAAAAACCATTTTTGACCATTCTTAGCTTACTGGCCATACAAAAATAAGCCAAAAGTCAAATGCTACCCCTTGTTATAGGCAATAAGGAGTCTCTGAAGGCTTTTGAGCAAGGCTATGTTTTGCACTGGTTGAGCATTCAGATATTCAGTGAAAATGGTTCTCAAAGTAGTATATTAGTGGTTTTAACCTCTCTTCTCTCTGTCATCGTTTAATTTTCTGTCATCATTCCACGGTAGCATCCATGCAGATGAAGCTCTCTGGAAAGTTTCCCTCAACGATTTCATCCTTCTTTCTCTGTTTTGGCAGCAGAGCTGACCCTAACTTCAGACATATAATATTCTTTTCCTCTCTATGCCTTGATTATGTTAGTTTGTCTCAAAAAAAAAAAAATCCCTGGAAACAGGGAAATGGCAATCATTGATGTGAGGGAGGAGTATTTTTAAGTAAGAATTTATGGGATAAGTGTTCTTAAATAAATGGAAATACTACGTGTCCCAGACAGGATTTCTTAAAGAAACAGAATGTGGCAACTGTCACTGGAGCTCTACATTCTAGATGGAAAATACATAGGATGGTCAGATAAGTCCTGTCAGTGGAGACTTCTAAGAGAGGATTAATGGGTTAAGGCAAACTGTTAAGCGATTCTGCTATTAAACGTTAGGGAAGATGTCCTGTTTGTACGGCACTAAATATTTTAGCAATACAAAGAAACGATACAGATTCTGATCACTACACGAGTTGGCAGCCTATTGGTGAAAAAATTCAGAATGTTAGCCCATCATATGCCCATTCTATCTTGAGAAAAGCATCAATGAAAAGAGACAAGACTGTCATCTCTATAGATTCCCTTAGAACCAGTGGAAATGGCCTGAGGGAGGTTACTGAGCACTGGAGTAAACATTAGGTAAGATTTTCACTTCTTAACATTCTCTATTAGTTCTAGAGGTTTGCTAAAGGAGGAGAGAGGAGAGGAAATTACAGGAGCCTGGCTTGGGCAGCAAAGCAGGAATTGCATCAATTAGAGGAATCACTACACTACCTACTTTAAATTCTCAATTAGGAAAATTTCAATTATAGCAGACATTTCTACCAGTTGCCTAGAAGCAGCTTAACTGATAAAAACCTGCTGTCTTAGCAGCAAAGCATCTTTAAAACCAAAGGGCTTACCATCTCCATGGTGTAGATCCAAATCCACGTAGAGAATACGCTCAAATTTCCGTCGCAATCGTAATATTCCCAGGACAGCATCATTGAGATAACAAAAACCAGATGCTTCATCTCTGTAAGAAAACAAGTTGCTGTAGCCAACAGCCAAAAAGCAATCCAAGGGAGTCTTTACAGCCAAGGATCTAACCCTTGAGATCTAGTCCCCTAAAGTTCCCCCTTCTTTTAAGAAAAACAAAAATCCATCTACAAAGATTATAAGTAAATGACCCAGAATGATCAGGGAATGAAGGGTTTCAGTAAAGTAAATATTCGGGTAAACTGGTAACATTTTCCATTCATGATCCCAGATTTTCAAAGCATTAGAATATTATAACTATATTGAACAAGAGAGAACCGCCCTTCCCTGGATTTAGGAATCACTTCAAAAAATTTGTATACCCTGGGGTCATCACGAGGAACACTGGTAATCACTTACAGGACTTTTCTAGAATCTAGAAGAGGCCTTAAAGACAATCTTGCTCAGCCAGATGTTAGAGATTGGATTCTCTGTACTGACCCTATGACATAACCTAGAATTTTTAAAAAGTTAGTTTTGGCACTTGTTGCTCATAAAAGCTGAGTGTAGAACATACAAATGCATAATCTCCTGGGCAGTATAATGTGGTTGCCTGTCTGTAAATGCAGTTATTACAATGAAGAGTGAAGCAGTCTTTTCTAAAGTTGTTTTGTTTTCTTCACTAAAATTGTCTTCATTGACTTCACTGGTGTCCTTTAACTTTTGTGCTATCAGTGATATTGCGTCACTTTAACCCCTTGTCAAGGTTAAACTGCTCTTTTACTACACTTCCATCAAGCCTTGCTGATTAGATGTAAAATAACATTCTTTATCATCAAGAGTGTATTATAAGTTATTTTTAAGGCCTCATCCTAAATGCTTAATTTATTTTGCTTCCACAGACACTTCAAATATCCAGCCCATTTCTTCTGAGTTCTCCTTGAGATTGCATAGGCATAAGCAACAGTTAAAATGGCATCTTTGCTACTATGAGACTGTAAAGCTCTTTGTAGTGCCTACACAATGCATAAACTTCTTCATGAAATCTCTTCCATAATAACATTTCATATTCTAAATAATGCCCTGGTTCACAGGCTGAATCAATGACATGTACACTGGCAAGCAGAAGGCTGGTAAAAATATCTTTAGACACTGACTCTGCTTCACGATGGTGAACTCAGCAATCATCTAGCCAAAGAATAGCTTGGCCTTAGGTATGCAACCAGGTAGAGACCAACTAAAGAAAAAGATTTTTCCATCTATGAATTCTCTTTAAGTAAGGATTAAATATGTGATTTTGGAAGTTCTTAGATGCGAATGCTATTTTTCAATTATGAAAAGTTTACATTTTGTAAGTTTACTGCCTTAGCACATTAAAAAAAGAGATAATCTGTCATCCTTTTGAACATCAATAACTTTTAGGTAGATGGGACAGAACACTAAGTGCTAGGCAAAAAGAGGAGAGAGATGTGGAGGAAGAGTACAAATCAATACAAGACATACTTCCTTTCCTCACAGAACTTACAATTAAATTGGGGAGATGAGACATAAAACAAACAAAAAAGGCAACCAGAAATAATATGGCACATAAAGGAGAATACAGAGAAAAGCTACAGAGAAAATTGACAAAGTATACTCTTCTCATTGATAACATTGAGATTTGCCCGAGCCCTATGTTTTTGCAAAAACAGTGATGGTTAAGAAACCTTACACCCTTCTGTGTTATCAGAAATGGCGAACTGCAAAGGACCACACTGCCCTGGCATATTCTCTTTTTATTTTTATTTTTTATACTTTAAGTTCTAGGGTACATGTGCACAACTTGCAGGTTTGTTACATATGTATACATGTGCCATGTTGGTGTGCTGCACCCATTAACTCGTCATTTACATTAGGTATA
>NW_012118254.1:778209-778570 GCF_000951035.1 Colobus angolensis palliatus
CTGATTTAGTCTTGGGAGAGTGTAAGTGTCCAGGAAATTATCCATTTCTTCTAGGTTTTCTAGTTTATTTGTGTAGAGGTGTTTATAGTATTCTCCGATGGTAGTTTGTATTTCCGTGTGGTCAGTGGTGATATCCCCTTTATCATTTTTTATTGCATCTATTTGATTCTTCTCTCTTTTCTGCTTTATTAGTCTTGCTAGCAGTCTATCAATTTTGGTGATCTTTTCAAAAAACCAACTCCTGGATTCATTGATTTTTTGAAGGTTTTTTCGTGTCTCTATCTCCTTCAGTGCTGCTCTGATCTTAGTTATTTCCTGCCTTCTGCTAGCTTTTGAATGTGTTTGCTCTTGCTTCTCTAGT
>NW_012118254.1:782727-785665 GCF_000951035.1 Colobus angolensis palliatus
CTCTGGCTGCCCTTAACATTTTTTCCTTCATTTCACCTTTGGTGAATCTGACAATTATGTGTCTTCGAGTTGCTCTTCTCGAGGAGTATCTTAGTTACGTTGTCTGTATTTCCTGAATTTGAATGTTGGCCTGCCTTACTAGGTTGAGGAAGTTCTCCTGGATGATATCCTGCAGAATGTCTTCCAACTTGGTTCCATTTTCCCCCTCACTTTCAGGCATACCAATCAGACGTAGATTTGGTCTTTTCACATAATCCCATATTTCTTGGAGGCTTTGTTCATTTGTTTTTACTCTTTTTTCTCTACACTTCTCTTCTCGCTTCATTTCATTTATTTGATCTTCAATCGCTGATATTCTTTCTTCCAGTTGATCGAGTCGGTTACTGAAGCTTATGCATTTGTCTCATAGTTCTTGTGTTATGGTTTTCATCTCTATCAGTTCTTTTAAGGACTTCTCTACATTGGTTATTCTAGTTATTCATTCATCCATTCTTTTTTCAAGGTTTTTAGTTTCTTTGCGCTGGTCACCTAGTTCCTCCTTTAGCTGTGAGAAGTTTGATTGACTGAAGCCTTCTTCTCTCAGCTCATCAAAGTCATTCTCCATCCAGCTTTGTTCCATTGCTGGCAATGAGCTGCGTTCCTTTGCAGGGGGAGATGCACTCTGATTTTTTTTAATTTCCAGCTTTTCTGCACTGCTTTTTCCCCATCTTTGTGGTTTTATCTGCCTTTGGTCTTTGATGATGATGTCATTCCGATGGGGTTTTGATATGGGTGTCCTTTCTGTTTGGTAGTTTTCCTTCTAACAATCAGGACCCTCAGCTGTAGGTCTGTTGGAGTTTGCTTGAGGTCCACTCCAGACCCTGTTTGCCTGGGTATCAGCAGCGGAGGCTGCAGAAGATAGAATATTGCTGAACAGCAAGTGTTGCTGTCTGATTCTTGCTCTGGAAGCTTCATCTCAGGGGGGTACCCCATCATGTGAGGTGTGAGGTGTCAGTCTGCACCTAGTGGGGGATGTCTCCCAGTTAGGCTACTTGGGGGTCAGGGACCCACTTGAGCAGGCAGTCTGTCCGTTCTCAGATCTTAACCTCTGTGCTGGGAGATCCACTGCTCTCTTCAAGGCTGTCAGACGGGGGCATTTACCTCTACCGAGGTTTCTGCTGCTTTTTGTTTAGCTAAGACCCGTCCCCAGAGGAGAAGTCTACAGAAGCAGGACGGCCTCCTTGAGCTGTGGTGGGCTCCACCCAATTCGAGTTTCCCAGTCGCTTTGTTTACCTACTTAAGTCTCAGCAATGGTGGGTGCCCCTCCCCCAGCCTCGCTGCAGCCTTGCAGTTAGATCTCAGACTGCTGTGCTAGCAATGAGGGAGGCTCCATGCGAGTGGGACCCTCTGGGCTAGGTATGGGATATAATCTCCTGGTGTGCTGTTTGCTAAGACCCTTGGTAAAGCACAGTATTAGAGTGGGAGTTACCCGATTTTCCAGGTGTTGTGTGTGTCAATTTCCTTTGGCTAGGAAAAGGAATTCCCTTCCCCCTTGTGCTTCCCAGGTGAGGTGATGCCTCGCCCTGCTTCAGCTCTTGCTGGTCGGGCTGCACCCGCAGACCAGCGCCAACTGTCCGACATGACCCAGTGAGATGAACCCGGTACCTCAGTTGAAAATGCAGAAATCACCCGTCTTCTGTGTCACTCACACTGGGAGCTGGAGGCTGGAGCTGTTCCTATTTGGCCATCTTGGGCATGCCTCTGCCCTGATATATTCTAAGGAAAGACTCATCTCTCTCTTTCCTCAGCATGCCCATAAGACTGGGAGATGACCCCCTCATTTACCTGTCTCCATTAAGCAGGTGGCCCCTTTCCTTTTCTTTAAGATGTTCCTTACACTAATGAAGATTCTCCTCATGGCAATAGCCTGAATAATAATAATAATGATGATGATGATGATGTCTATCATTCAGAAAGTCCTTTATGTCTCATTGTGTGAATTTGTAACATTTTTCTACCTCTGGATAGTATTACTATTACTGAATTAGATGATAACATCTCTTAAATTAAAGGAGCTCTATTATCATTGGCTTATAGAAATAATAAGTGTTTAGATAAATAGAATATTCCTAAAATCCCCAGAAAATAAGGAAATTGAACGTTCAAGATTTTCAATATGCTAAAAAAAGTATTCCTATAAAAACAAACTCAAATACTTTAAGAATTCAAGTTCATATAATTTAGGTAAATCTTGGGCAAATGAGACTAATTTAGTAATTCTGGCTTACTAAAACCAGCCATGTCTTTTCTGATTTATCAGTGTTGGGCATAATATACAGGTAGATTTTTTTTCTACTTGAGTATATTCTTCCTAAACATAGACAGGTTTACTGATTCAATGAGGTAACATTACTTCTCCTAAGCGTTTATGATTATAAAAAAAGTAAACTTGTTTAAATCAAGTTGAATCATTATTCTGACAAACTTTATTTCAACAGTAATTATGTTTTGTAGTATATCAGCGTGAAGATAATTTACAAAATCTTTAGGTAACTAAAAACTTTGGGCTGATATTAAATTGAATCAGTTAATGAATATTCATTACATACCTAGACTATTTCTAAGTAAGAGAATGCTGAAACATTAATTACTACATATAATTTTGTATGCTTTTGCTTCTTATTTCTACATGCTACAGAGAAGTTATGTATACTTGGGTCTGTTAATGAACATGTTATTTTTTGCCAATTAAAGAAGTTGTTATAAAGGATGTACATAGATATAGAAAGTTATAGAGGGATCACAGAAAGGGAATTTTATTTGTTAAGGTGGCTGGCTAAGGTTTGATGAATTTATTTATAATATTTCCAAAAAGAACTTTAGTACCAAATATTCTGATGCAAAGCTAGAATTTGGTTTCCCCACTGTTAAAATGGCAAAAAAAAAAAAAAAAAAAAAA
>NW_012118254.1:791175-813532 GCF_000951035.1 Colobus angolensis palliatus
GGAAGAGATGTCAAATCAGAAGAGATGCTTTGCTTTTTCTAGGTTAAATCGGTATAGGTAAAATGTTATTAGCATAAACATTTTAGAAATTGTATGCAATATGGAACCTTTCTACAGATTCATTAGTGCTGTCACCGGCCAAGATACGTCAGAATCCTGATGCTGCTTTGCCAGATATTAGATAACTATAGTATAGTGTTTTCAGTAATAATTTCAGTTTTTTAAAATGTTAACTTGGTCTCCACATTGCTTCTTTGTTTTGAACCTAGCATTTTCCCAGTCATTAGTTTTCAACTGGGGATTCACATCCTTTACCTATGAAATTCTGTGAATATACACATGTTTAAGAACTATTCCAGATTACTGAATCTCTTTACTTGATGTTCTTGATATATTCTGGGTATGTTCAAACTATATGCTTGGTATATTCATGATATATTATGTCAGGATTATTATATGTTATATCTGAATATTTTTTCTCTATAAAGATAATGTTCATGCATTTTTATAAATTACATATAATACCCTCTCTTCTTTGAAAATAGGATTTCTACAGTTTGGATATTTGGCCTTCCAAGCCTCATGTTGAAATTTGATCCCCAGTGTTGGAGGTGGGGCCTAGTGGGAAGTGTTGGGTGATGGGGGTGGATCCCTTACAAATGGCTTGGTTCTCACAGTAATGAGTGAGTTCTCACTCTATTAGTTCCTGCAAGAGTTCCCCTGAACTCTTGTTTGTTAAAAAAAGCCTGGCACCTTCTCCCTCTCTCTTGCTTCCTCTCTCACCATGTGATTTGAACACGTGGCTTCCCTTTACCTTCTGTCATAAGTGGAGGCAGCATGAAGCCCTCACCAGAAGCAGATACTGGCACCGTCCTTCTTGTACAGACTGCAGAGCTATGAGCCAAATACCTCTTTTCTTTATAAATTACCCAGATTCAGGTATTCCTTTAGAGGAACACAGACGTACTAAGACAAGGGCTAATCATTATGTATATAGATATTTTGTCTGGATCTGGTAGACCTCTACAGAACTCTCCACCCAAAAACAACAGAATATACACTCTTCTCATTGCCACATAGCACATACTCTAAAATCAACCACATAATTAGACATAAAACAATCCCTAGCAAGTGCAAAATAACCGAAATCATACCACCAAATACACTCTTGAGACACAGCACAATAAAAATAAAAGTCAAGACTGAGAAAATCACTCCAAGCCATGTAATTACATGAAAACTAAACAACATCCTCCTGAATAACTTTTGGGTAAATAATAAAATTAAGGCAAAAATCAAGAAGTTATTTGAAACTAATAAGAAAATAGATACATCAGAATCTCTGGGAAACAGCTAAGGCGGTGTTAAGAGGGAAATTCCTAGCACTAAATGCCCACATCAAAAACGTAGAAAGACCTCAAATTAATAACTTAACATTACAACTGAATTAGAGAAGCAAGAACAAATCAACTCCAAAGCTAGCAGAAGACAAGAAATAACCAAAATCAAAGGTGAACTGAAGGAAATTGAGACATGAAAAACCATTCAAAAGATCAATGAATGCAAAAGTTGGATTTTTGAAAAAATTAATAAGATAGATAGGCCGCTAGCTAGACCAATAAAGAAGAAAAGAGAGAAGATCCAAACAAACAAAATTAGAAATGACGAAGGGAATATTACCACTGACTCCACAGAAACAAAAATAACCAGCAGAAACTATGATGAACACTCCGTGCACACAAACTAGAAAACCCTGAAGAGATGGATAAATTTCTGGACAAATACACCCTCCTAAGACTGAACCAGGAAGAAACTGATTCCCTAAACAGACCAATAATGAGCTCCAGAATGGAATCAGTAATAAATAGCTTTACCAACCAAAAAAAGCCTGCCACTTGATATATTCACAGCCAAATTCTACCAGACGTATAAAGAAAGCTGGTACTATTCCTACTGAAACTATTCCAAAAAATTTAGGAGGAGGGACTCCTCCTCAACTCATTCTATGAGAGCAGCATCATCCTGATACAAAAACCTGGCAGAGACACAGCAAAAAAGAAAACATCAAGCTAATATCCTTGGTGAATATTAATGCAAAAATCCTCAACAAAATACTTGCAGACAGAATCCAGCAACACAACAAAATGCTAATCCACCATGATCAAGTAGGCTTCATCTCTATGATGCAAGGTTGGTTCAATATATGCAAATCAATAAATGTGATTCATCACATAAACAGAACTAAAGACAGAAACGACATGATCATCTCAATAGAGGCAGAAAAGCCTTTCAATAAAATTCAACACCGCTTCATGTTAAAAACTCTCAATAAACTGGGTATTGAAGGAACACACCTCAAAATAATAACAGCCATCTATAACGAACCCACAGCCAACACCATACTGAATGGGCAAAAGCTGGAAGCATTCCCCTGGAAAACTGGCACAAGACAAAGATGCTCTCTCTCACGACTCCTATTCAACATAGTATTGGAAGTCCTAGTCAGAGCAATCAGGTAAGAGAAAGAAATAATAGGCATCCAAATAGGAGGAAAGGAAGTCAAACTATCACTGCAGATGACATGGTTCTATATCTAGAAAACCTCATAATCTCAGCTCAAAACCTCCTTCAGCTGATAAACAGCTTCAGCAAAGTTTCAGGATACAAAATCAATGTATAAAAATCACTAGCGTTCCTACATACCAACAATAGTCAACCCAAGAACCAAATCATGAAAGAACTCTCATTCACAATTGACACAAAAAGAATAAAATACCTAGGGATACAGCTTACCTGGGAGGTGAAAGATCTCTACAATGAGAATTACAAAACACTGCTCAAATAAATCAGAGAAGACACAAACAAATGGAAAAACATCCCATGCTCATGGATAGGAGGAATCAATATAATTAAAATGGCCATACTGATCAAAGCAACTTACAGATTCAATGCTATACCTATCAAACTATATGTGACATTCTTCACAGAACTAGAAAAAACTATTTTAAAATTCATATGGAACCAAAAAAGGGCCCAAATAGCCAAGACAATCCTAAGCAAAAAGAACAAAGCTTGAGGCATCATGTTATCCAACTTCAAACTACACTACAGGGCGACAGTAACCAAAACAGCATGGTAATGGTACAAAAACAAATACACAGACCAATGGAACAGAATAGAGAGCCCAGAAATAAGGCTGCACACCTATGACCATCTGATCTTCAACAAAGCTGACAAAAGCAAGCAACAGGGAAAAGACTCACTATTCAGTAAATGGTGCTGAATATGGCTAGCTATATTCAGAAGATTGAAGCTGGACCCCTTTCTTATAGCATATACAAATATCAACTCAAGATGGATCAAAGACTTAAATGTAAAGCCCAAAACCCAAAACTGTAAAAACCCTGGAAGACAACCTAGGTAATACCATTCTGAATATAGGAACGGGCAAAGATTTCACGACAAAGACAACAAATGCAATTCCAACAAAAGCAAAAATTGACAAATGGGATCTAATTAAACTTCAGAGCTTCTGCACAGCAAAATAAACTATCAACAGAGTAAACAGACAACCCAGAGAATAGGATAAAATATTTGCAAACTATGCATCTGAAAAAGGTCTAATATCCAGCATCTTTAAGGAACTTAACAAATTTAAAAGAGAAAAACAAAAACCTAATTAAAAAGTAGGCAAGGGATATGAACAGATACTTTTCAAAAGACGACATACATGTACCCAACAAGCATAGGAAAAAAAGCTCAGTATCAATGATCATTAGAGAAATGCAAATCAAAGCCCCAATGAGATACCATCTCATACCAGTCAGAGTTGCTACTATTAAAAGTTCAAAAAAATAACACATGCTGGCGAGGCTGCAGAGAAAAGAAAACACTTGCACCCTGTTGATGGGAGAGTAAACCAGTTCAACCATTGAGGAAAGCAGTATGGTGATTTCTCAAAGAGTTAAAAGTAGAACTACCGTTTGACTCAGCAATCCCACTACTGTGTATATATCAAGAGGAACAGAAATCATTCTACCATGCATCATCATACCATCAAAGACACATGCACGTGAATGTTCACTGTGGCACTATTCACAACAACAAAGACCTGGAATGCTCATCAATGCCGCATGTTCTCACTCATAAGTGGGAACTAAATGATAAGAACTCATGAACACAAAGAAGGAAACAACAGACACTGGGGTCTATTGAGGGTGGAGGGTGAGAGGAAGGAGAGGAGCAGAAAAGATAACTGTTGGGTACTGGGCTTAATACCTGGGTGATGAAATAATCTGTATGACAAACCCCTGTGACACAAGTTTACCAAGTAACAGACCTTCACAAGTATCCCCGAACCTAAAATAAAAATTTTTAAGAAAATAGATATTTTGGCCGGGCATGGGGTCTCACGCCTGTAATCCCAGCACTTTGGGAGGCCGAGGCAGGCGGATCACAAGGTTAGGAGATTGAGACCATCCTGGCTAACAGGGTGAAACCCTGTCTCTACTAAAAATACAAAAAAAAAAAAAAAAAAAAATTAGCCGGGCGTGGTGTCACGTGCCTGTAGTCCTAGCTACTCGGGAGGCTGAGGCAGGAGAATCGCTTGAACTCGGGAGGGCGTTGCAGTGAGCTGAGGTGGTGCCACTGCACTCCAGCCTGGGTGACAGAGTGAGACTCTGTCTCAAAAAAAAAAAAAAGATATTTTGTTGAAAAAAAATTTTTGGATTGACTTTTATCTCATTTTACATGCCACAGAAACTGCACCTCTTTGTCAGTTGCTTTATTATTCTTGTAAAGAACTCTCATTGTATTTTTCCCTTTTGAAAATGATCAGCAATAAGTTAACCATAGCTATTGTAAGTCTTTTATCATCTACAGGTAGACAGCTTTTTATGTTTTACACCAATGCTTCCCTGAAAGCACTTGCAATCAGCTACAAGCTAGAGGGCTTCATCTTCAACAAAGGGCTTTCTCAGAGCCCCGTGGAAAAGAACTATGCCAGGTACTTTTGTGTACAGGCTTATGATGAGATGGTTTAAACAACTTTGACACAACACTAGTGAACTGAGGCAGGATTTTGAGAACTCTAGTTGAGAAGCAAGTGTGTTAATAAGATAGTGCTAACCCAAGGTGGAGTGGAAAAATAACTAATTACATAAGACCTGAATGACAGAAGTGATGATTTGGGTTTTGTTTGGAATATTGCTAAAGCTTGACTATTCTGTTTTCTGGATATATAAGAAACTCACTTCCCATTTCTCTTCTCTCTTATACTATCTATAATTCATAACTATCTGAAACATTTGTAAATGATATCTTATATCCCTGAGTTCTCCAGGATTTGGAAACTCTCATTGAGTATTCTTATTTCCATAGCAATATAAATATCTGCATTGGTTCAATAAAAATCTGTCTGCCCTACTTACCAGGACATGATTAGAAACATTGGTATGTAACCAAGGTCTTGCCTGGAATGTCATATTTGTGAATGATGCTCACTGAATCAGATATGATCAGACACTTTTAAGGTACTAAGGCTGACTTTTTGGAGCCAATGCATACAAAGCCCTCTTGGGAAAACTAGCCTGGTACCGGACTTACAGGGTTCTCAGCCTTACAACTGAGTAAGGAAGGTTACTTCCTGGCAAGCCTTAGAAGCTTAGGATATTCTGTCGACCTCAAAAAGAGAACAGTTCTCCCACATTTATAGATACAGCAAGTAAAATCTTCTTAGCTTGATAGGCTTTTAAAATTTCAAATTGAGATTCCTTATGAAAACTTCGAGCAAAGCAAGCTTAAGGTCTATTTGGTAAGTTACCATTCTTACTGTGCCTATGTAAATAATCAGGCTAAATCTAATGAGACTTAATTTTTACTTTTTAACATTTTTATTGAGGCAAAACTTACATAACATAAAATTAATCATTTTAAAGTGTACAATTTAGTGGCATTTAGTACCTTTACAATACTGTGTAACCTTCACCTCAACCTAGTTCTAAAACATTTCCATTACTGCAAAAGAAAATCCATGCCCATTAAACATTCACTCCTTACACGCTTCCAGCCTTTGACAACCACTAATCTGTGTTGGATGTCTATGGATTTACCTATTTTGGATATTTTATATGTGTAATCACACAATATGTGATATTTTATGTCTGGCTTCTTTCACTTAATATAATGTGTTTGAGGCTCATCCATGTTGTAGCATGTGCCAGTACTCTGTTCTTTTTTTAGGGCTGAATAATATTCCATCACACACACCACACATGCACACACATACATACACATGCACACACCCCACATTTTGTTTATCCATTCATCTGTTGACAAATGGGTAATATTTTTGTTGTTTTCATTGTATGGCTATTGTGAATAGTGCTGCTATAAACATTTGTGCATAAGTATTCGTTTGAGTACATGTTTGCAATTCTTTTGAATATTTATACTTAGAAGTGGAATGTTTAGGTCATGTAGTAATTCTATGTTTAACTTTTGAGGAACGACCAAATTGTTTTCCACGGTAGTTACACCATTTTACTTTCTTGCCAGCAGTGTATAAGGGCTTCAACTTCTCCACTTCCTCACCAACACATGTTATTTTCAAGTTATTTTTGTTGTTAAATTCTAGCCATCCTAGTATGTGGGAAGTGGTATTTGCTTGTGGATCTGATTTGCATTTTCCTGATGACTAATGATGTCAAGCATTGTTTTATGAGCTTGTTGTCCATTTGTATACCTTCTTTGGACATATGTTTATTCAAGTCCTTTGCCAATTTTTAAAATTTTAATCTTTAAAAAATTTTAAAATTTTAAAATTTTGTTTGTTTGTTTTGAGACGGAGTCTTGGTCTATCGCCAAGGCTGGAGTGCAGTGGCACAATCTTGGCTCACTGCAAGCTCCGGTTCCCGGGTCACGCCATTCTCCTGCCTCAGCCTCCCAAGTAGCTGGGACTACAGGAGCCCGCCACCATGCATGGCTAATTTTTTGTATTTTTTAGTAGAGACGGGGTTTCAACATGTTAGCCAGGATGGTCTAGATCTCCTGACCTCGTGATCTGCCCACCTCGGCCTCCCAAAGTGCTGGGATTACAGGCGTGAGCCACTGCACCTGGCCTAAAATTTAAAATTTTTTTTAATTTTTAATTTTTTTGCTGTTGAGTTGTAAGAGTTCTTTTTATATTATGGCTATCACACACTTATTGGATATACGATTTGCACATATTTTCTCCCATTCTGTAGGTTGTTGTTTCACTTTGTCGATAAATATCCTTTGAAGCCCCAAAGCTTTACATTTTGATGAACTCCAATTTAACTATTTTTCTTTTGTTGTTTGAGACCAGCCTCATTTTGCGTTCAAGAATAATCTTTCTTGAGATTATCTTTAGTCAAAAGGAAGTGACTATAGAGAGAAATTTTGTGTTTCAGCAGAAAACTCTGCGTCATCTATAGCACACCATTCTAGGTTATCAGAGTCTAGTCCTATTCACTGTCTTTGAGCTATTTTGTACCGATTTATAAGCTGCAGGTTACTGATGGATAAGCAAACTTTATCTTGTCTGGTGGAGATATAATTGACTTCCTTAGGGCTAGGCACAGTGGCTCATGCTGTAATCCCAGCACTTTGGGAGGCTGGGGTGAGAGGATTGCTTGAGGCTAGGAGTTCAAGACCTTATCTTCACAAAAAGTTTAAAAAATTAGCTGGGCATGCACTTTTAGTCCTAGCTACTCAGGAGGCTGAGGCAGGAGGATTGCTTCAGCCTGGAGTCTGAGGCTGCAGTGGGCTATGATTGTGCCACTGCACTCTAGCCTGGGTGACAGAGACTCTGTTTCAAAAAAAATTAGATAACTGACTTCCTTTTCTTCTGTGGAAAAACCAGTTTTGGCACCTACTTGTAAATAAAACTGGATCTTGTTAACTTGTTCAAATCGTCAATCTTTACCAAATTTTCAATTCTTCTAGGTTACTTCAATATCTGGCTAACATCCTCCAAACTAACTTTTTCAAGTTTTCTCCCTCCCACCTGACTCAGAGTCACTGAGAACTAAAATCCGACTGCCCAAATCCCTATTGGGACTCTAGGTTGTCTTGGAGCTTACCCTCTTTTCCAGAATTTGAGGTAGCCCTGCAAGCTAAACCCCAGTGGCTCAATCTAAACCTAGACAAACACAGAACTGCAGCCGACCATGCGTGATTAGAATTCTCCTTTAACAAGCTGCTGCCTAGACTATGATAGAAGTTGTAAGAAACGCCCAAGTCATGCATACTTTTTACATGAAAGGTGACTGCCTTAGTCCATTTAGTGTTGCTATAACAGAATACCTGAGGTTGGGTAACTTATAAAGAAAAGAGGTTTATTTGGCTTATAATTCTGGTGGCTGGAAAGTTCAAAATTGGGCAGGTGCATCTGGTAAGGGCCTCCCTCATACTGCTTCCATTCATGGTAGAAAGCAGAAGGAGAGCAGCTGTGTGCAAAGAGATCACATGGTGAGAGAGGAAGCAAGAGAGAGAAACTGAGGATACTAGACTTTTTTTAAAACAACTTAGTAATGTGGGAACAAATCCATTCCCATGAGAGAATAAAAACTCACTCACTTCTGCAGGAGGGCATTAATTTATTCATGAGCTATCTGCTCCCATGACCCAGATACCTCCCATTAGGCCCCACCTCTTAACATTGGGGATTAAATTCAACAGAGTTTTGGCAGGGGAAAACCACATATAAACCATAGCAGTAACCAAGACTGTGGACAAACAGCATTGCCAAGAGTACCCATACCCTAGCTCTATGAGTGGTGCTGCAAAATGGAAAAGTTCTCTTCCACTGATGCCTTGGAATCCATTGGACTGGTTACTTTCAGGGTTCAATTCTTGGCTCTTTACTATAATATAATCTTTTATATTAACTTTTTTTTTGAGATAGGGTCTCACTCTGTCACTCAGGCTGGAATACAGCGGCATGATCTCAGTTCACTGCAGCCTCCACCAGGCTCAAGTGATCCTCCCATCTCAGCCTCCCAAGTAGCTGGGACTACAGGTGCATGCCACCACACTCAGATAATTTTTTGTATTTTTTGTAGAGACAGGGTTTCGCCATGTTGCCTAGGCTGGCCTTGAACTTCCGAGCTTAAGCAATCCACCCACCTCTGCCTCCCAAAGTGCTGAGATTATAGGTGTGAGCCACCACACCTGGCCAACATTTCCTTTTTCACTGTTGCCATCCCTCTTTTAATATGCCTAATTTCCAGGACCCTAAAACAACTGACCTTTGCCACTGCCTCTCAACAGATGGTTCAAGTGGCTTTGCAGGAACAACACCAACAAGAGTCCTTGAAAGACTATTTCTTAGACTTCAGCTTCACCTCACTTAGGAGCTTGATGCTGTCCTCTGACTTACTCAATGATAAATGATATTTGTTTCAAACAAAAGAGAGAAATGACAGTATTTAAGTTTATTTGAGCCCTGTGTACCCCAGAAAGCAGTAATGGTTAAAAAATCCCCCCCAACCTTTTGTTTTCCAGGAAAAGGCTAACCACAAGTGACCATCCTACACTGACACATTATTCCAAGGGAAGACCCATCTCCATCCTTCCTCACAACTCCCAAAAGATTTACAGATGACTCCCTTGTTTAACTGTCTCTATAAAATGCCAGGCTTCCTTCCTTTTCTTTGAGCTGGTCCTCATTAATAAATATTCCCCCATTGCAATACCTGAATAAAATCACTTCCTTAATTGTCTGGTACATTTTGTCTTTCACATCAACAACACAAAGATGTTCATGGAATAAACCAGATTCTGCAAACATAATTCTGAAAGCATATTTCTGAAATGTGTCTGCAGCTTTGTAGTTTGGCAGTTGTTTTGTTTTTGTTTTTCCAGATACATCTTGCTTCTTAAATACCCTGGTGAATTATAAACCACAAAATCAATCTTTAAGAAAAAGCACAGGGCTCAGTCAACTGTATTTACTTATGTGCATTTGCTGTTTAAGGTCCATTAAAGGTCAGGGGCTTTGATCACAACATCAAGAAATTTATGTAAAATAGCAGGTGGCTACCTTACCTAGGCAGAGTCAGACACCTGTACTGTTCAACAGTTTGTTACTGGCAAAGATTTTGCAACAATCTTTTATTCCAGTACTGATATCAGAAGTTGGCATTATAGATTTCCAGTAATGTTTTCTTATTTGGACCTAAGACATGCTCAGACATCTATTTTCTCTTTACATATTAGCATACCTCTGATAATTTTTTACTTTCATTGGTAGTAAGATTTGGCTTTCCTCTGTTGTTGGCATATAATAAAAATAATACCTGATATCTATTAAGTGATTACCATGTGCCAGGAACTGTACTAGGTGCTTTCAATATTGTTAACTCAATAAATTTTCACAACAACCTTGTGAAGTAAAACTCATATTGAAACTTAAACCCCAATGTAACAGTATGAAGAGGTGAAGCCTTTGTGGAGCTGATTGAGTCATGAGGGCTCTACCCTCAAGAATAATCTCTTTATGGATTAATGGGTTATTGAGGCAGTGGGTTAGTTACCACAAGAGTAGGTCTGTTATAAAGACCAATTTGGCCATCTCTTCTGAGCTCCTTGCCATGTGATGCCCTGCACTCCTTGGGACTCTGCAGAGTCCTCACGAGCAAGAAGGCACTCACCAGATGTGGCTCCTCAACTTTGAACTTCTCAGCCTCCAAAATGTAAGAAATACATTTATTTTCTTTATAAATTACTCAGTCTCAGGTATTCAGTTAAAGCAATAGAAAACAAAGAAACATATGATTGACATACCAAAAGCTGCACATACTTAATGTTTACAACCTGATAAATCTGGAGTTAAGTATACACCCATGAAACCATCACCACAATCTATGCCATAAAACTATCCCTTACCTCCAAAAGTTTTTCCTGCCTTATTTATTTATTTATTTATTGTAATAAGAACAGTTAAAATAAGATCTACCCTCTTACCAAACTTTTTTTTTCGAGACAGAGTCTTGCTCTGTTGCCCAGGCTGGAGTGCAGTGGTACAATCTCAGCTCACTGCAACCTCCACCTCTCCACCTCTCCACCTCCCAGGTTCAAATGATTCTCCTGCCTCAGCCTCCTGAGTAGCTGGGGTTACCGGCGAGCACCACCACATCTGGCTAATTGTTGTATTTTTAGTAGACATAGGGTTTCACCATGTCGGCCAAGTTGGTCTTGAACTCCTGACCTCAAGTGATCCGCCTGCCTTAGCCTCCCAAAGTTCTGGGATTACAGGAGTTAGTCACCCCACCTGGCCTCTCTTAGCAAATTTTTAAGTATACAATGCAGTACTGTTAACTGTAGGTGCTACGCTGTACAGTAGATATCTAAGTGTTCACTGATGGATGAGTGAATAAAGAAAATGTGATATACACATAAAATGGATTATTATTCCACCTTTAAAGAAAAGGAAATCATGTGACAACATGGACGAACCTGGAGGATATTAAGCTAAGTGAAATAAGCCAGACAAGAAGGACAAATGCATGATACTACTTACATGAGGAATCTAAAATAGTCAAACTCATAGAAGCAAAGAGTGGAATGGTGGTTGCCGGGGCAGAGGAGAGGAGGAAATAGGGAGGTATTTGAATTTGAATTTAGGCAGTCTGGCTCCTCAGCCCATAAGCTTAATCACTATGCTAAAAAGTTTTGGTATCTTTCTATCTGCACCTATTGCTTTTTTTTTCCTTGTAATTTCTTCTACTTCTCCTTCATGTCTACTTCCCTTTCACCATTTTAATACTGTAATGTTGTTGAAATTAGTCAATTTTCACAGTTTCCCTTACCTCTTTACTTGTCTATCCCCCCCATTTTACTACTTTTTCAGTTTGCCTCTATCTCCTTTGCCATTTCCTGAATGTTTGGAATTAAAAGTTTTTTGGTTACTAAGATGACCAACCACAGTTCCTTTTAGTAGCAATTTTTATCTCCAGATTTCTACTATAATAGCCCACCAAACTTTAATCATTTCAGCTTTCAGGTTATTTGCATTTGGGGTAAATGGGTATTAAAAATCCTCCCAAAGGCAAGTAAATGACCCAGCGCCAAATTGGAATAATTGATTTTGCAGTGGTCCTTTCTTCTATAAACTCAATTTAGCTACTGACCTAGCACCTTTGAATTTAGAATTTACACAGGAACACATGTGAAAAATGATTAGGTCAAGAAGGCCCTACATGTTAATAGAAACAAATCCATTAATTGTGTGACAAAACTACCAAAAATATTACCTAGGAAATAAATAAGACAGTAGTATAATTCTACACAGTTCTCACTCTCTCTACACCATCTGGCATGATAAACAGTCACTACTGAAGACAAACGAAGGTTTGTGGAAGTAGAAACAAGGTAATACTTGCCTGAAAATGAATCAAGAACATTGACTATGAGTCCATTGTGGTGAAAAGTGCTGGAAGGCCAGTTTTCAGACCCATAGGCCATCTTTCCCTTTCAATAATTATACCATTTAAGGTATATGGATGGAAAAAAGTATAAAGCAGTTCTGTTCACCACCAAGAATCTTAGATAGTTCATAAGTAGAACCTAACATTTGCACTACAGAGAAATCCAAATGGTGAGTTGGTCCATGAAAATTGCTGTAAGATTAATTCAGCTAGGGAATAAATTGAGTAGATAGGTCATGATGAACTAAATTCACTGCTTGTTTCCTTTGGACATGCAAGGTCACATTTTCTGGCTGTAAGCTTCTTTAGCATATATATATATATTTTTTCAGATTACTTAGGTACAATTTTCCTGCCCTAAAACATGTTTTTATTCAGCAAAATGTAGGTGAGCAAATCAAAATCTTCACTTGGCTATGAATTTTTCTTTTATGTACTCTGTTTTTAGGGAAAGAAGAAAATAAGAAGAAACCAAACAGGTTTCCAAAAGCAGTTTCCCAGGGTATACCTCAGGTTCAGCCCAGATTTAGTCATTATCCTTCAAGGATCAATGGAAGCTAGAGTACAGAAACACTATGTAACTCTTAGTGATAGCAAGATTCAATCAGGTTCAGTCCACTGTGCTTACTAAGGCAAAAATGTATAGGTACATTTTAAAAAGAGGTTAAAGACATGGATAGAACAACAACAACAAAAAGTCTGTCTACTAAACCGTCCACTAAGCCAGAACATTCAATTAACCAGAAACCCCATTTTCTGAGAATTCTAGTTAGTTGAAAATATCACTTTTGATTTTCAACTCTCATTTAATGAATTTAAAAACCTTAATGGTTTAGACATCAATACTGGGTAGATGAATTAAATGTACTCTCTTCCTCCACAAGAAAAAGAACACTTTAGGTATAATTGATGGAAATTGTGCCGGCTCAACCTTTCTATTTAAATGGAAAAAATACAAAAGCACTGGCAAAGCAGCTGTCTCAGACTTAATACATATGTATTTGTATTTCTGCACCTGGTCCTGGCGCACAAGATGAGTGTCTCAACAGCCAAAGACTTTATGTGCTTGCATCCCCAAACTATGTAATAGACCCCATTAAATTGGCTGGAGTTTATATTAGGTGTGGATAGGAGGAAATGCCGTTATGTTCAGTGGACTGATCACAATCTCTGTCAAGTCAGGAGAGAGAGAAGAGTGTTTGCTTTAAAATGCAGGGAATGCTTTAGTTTTCTGGCTTTGGTTGATGAAAATCTAGAGTAATTTTTGACACACAGCAAAAACACATGGATGCTCTTCAGATATCCTTTTAGTCCCTCTATAATGTTTGACCTCATATTACTGAAATGGTTCAAAACTTGGATTTCAAACATCTAGGGTCTTGTCATGTTATAGTTACATTAATTACAACACTAAGTAGATATAAAATTTTAAGCATTCTTTCTAGACTTTTTCTGTAAACAACTAGCTAAATTCTGAAAGATTATTCATAATAATATGCACATATTCTACTCAATATTTTTCACCTGTAGGCTGCGACCTCTTAGCAAAATGGTGATTATACTTTATAGAAAGGGAAATTCTACGAATTTACCTCTTATATTTCCAGAAGAGTGTCATGCTAAAGGCAGGAAGTACCAGGCCTGGTACTCATAGGCCTGGTCAAACAAAGCATGGAATATTTTTGGCCACTCCTAGAGAATGAACCTTGACATATAACATTGCCACTAGTCTCAAATAATACTGTGGACTTCCTGTGATGCTTCAGTCTCAGGTGTCTGCCTGAGAGGGGACACTGTATGCAATTAACCTGCAGATAGGTGCTGAGGATTCATTCAGTGCTCTCCCTTTGTGCTAGGGGTTGTGATCAACACAAGATGTTCTGGATCCTGCCCTTGAGTTCACAACTGAGTTGAATCAAGCTATAAGACTAATACACATTTTTAAAAACGCATAAAATGTGCACGAGTATGAGTTCAATTATATGGTGCAGCCTATGCTTGTCTCCACCTTCAACCATCTAGCCCAAACCTCGAAGCTGCCTTCTAAGAGGCTCAGAGGACTTATGATCTCATGTAGTCTCATTAGCTCTATGTGAAGTAGGGGAAGAAAAGGCTATGCCTCTTTTACAATTGAGAAACAAATAGGAAATCTACCCCAGGGCACTTAAGGAGTTGGCCAAACGCTGCAGAGCCTCTGGCAGTCCTGTACTCCTCCTGCTGTCTGTCCCCTCCTGGGTCACACGCTTTATACTGCTCGTTAGACCTTCCTAAAGCACAACCCTGACAATATCACTGCCCTGCTTGAAAGCCTCTCAGTAGGTCCCCATGCCCACAGGAAGAAAGATCCTTTCTTTTGCGTAGTATGCAAGGCCCTTCATAATTTTGTCCCTGCCTACTTCTCAGGCCTCTTATCTCGCTATTCCCCTCAAGCACTTAAAACTTAACCACACCAAACTTTTCTCTCACTTTCTAAACATAAAATGTTCTTCAAGCCTCTGGGCCTTTGTACATGCATAGTTTTGGACTTGTAGAATGACTTCCGTCTCCTCTGATGACCTTCTACTCATCCTTTAAGATGCAGCTGTGAAGATATCTCTGAAGTTCCACCTTCCCTTCCCAGGCAGAGAAAGTTGATCCCTCTTTTTGTGCTCCAGCAGTTTATTCAAACCTCTACCATAGTACTTCTCAAACTAGCTTGCAATGATTACTTCTTGTACTTGTCTTCTCCACTAGACTACATACTCTTGGAGAGCAAGGACTGTATCCTATTCACCTTCAGTACCTAGCACAGAGCTTAGCACATGCAATGCTTTAAACTTTTTCTAATTAATTTTTTTTTTTTTTTTTGAGACCAAGTCTCTCTCTGTCGTCCAGGCTGGAGTGCAGTGGCACGATCTCAGCTCACTGCAACCTCTGCCTCCCAGGTTCAAGCAATTCTTCTGTCTCAGCCACCTGAGTAGCTGGAACCACAGGCGTGCAACACCACACCTAACTAATTTTTTTGTATTTTCAGTAGAGGCAGGGTTTTGTCATGTTGGCTAGGCTGGTCTCAAACTCCTGATCTCAGGTGATCTGTCTGCCTCAGCCTCCCAAAATGCTGGGATTACAGGCATGAGCCTCTGTGCCTGGCCATTTTTTTTTTTTAAATTTTTTTTTTTGTTTTTTGAGATGGAGTCTCACTCTGTCACCCAGGCTGGAGTGCAGTGGCCGGATCTCAGCTCACTGCAAGCTCCGCCTCCTGGGTTTACGCCATTCTCCTGCCTCAGCCTCCCGAGTAGCTGGGACTACAGACGCCCGCCACCTCGCCCGGGTAGTTTTTTGTATTTTTAGTAGAGACAGGGTTTCACCGTGTTAGCCAGGATGGTCTCGATCTCCTGACCTCGTGATCCGCCCGTCTCGGCCTCCCAAAGTGCTGGGATTACAGGCTTGAGCCACTGCACCCGGCTTTTTTTTTTTTTTAATTTTAAAGATGTTATAGGAATTGTAAAATGCCTTGAGAATGAAGAACATTTGTATTATTTATCTTGAATAAAAGAGAAAAATAACCTCCAGATTATACATTTACAAATTAAAATGTGATAAACTAGAGAAACATTGGAACAGATTATTTAAAAAATGTACTGATCAGTACCAAAATCAGGAAACTTTAAGGACCTGTGACCCATTGCCCAACTATCCCCAGTCATAAACAAAAAGAGAAACAAAGCACGGACTTATGTAGAGGCTGGTCCTGGGTCAAGAGTCATACCATTAACCATTTTCTTTTAAGTGATAGATGAGAAATTTTTCGTTAAATAGGTCCAAAAATAAAGTTAGATGTGGTAGTATTGTTTGGTAAACACACTTAAAATTGAAATGACTTGAATCAGTTGGCAAAGTGGGTGGCTATCACCAGCATGAAATCTAATACTGAAACTCAGAAGGTAATTCACCGATGTGAAACAGATCAGGAGGGTGGAAGATATGATGTAAGGTCATATTTGAAGTGGTTCTGAGTACTGCAGGATAGCAATAGAGGCTGCACAGACCATCTAGCATCAAGATGAATCTATGAAACAAACAGCTTCTTTAACTTATGGATACTGCCTGAAACCAGTGGACAGGCTTCAAATGTAGAAATCACCACTCGGTGGTACATTTGTCTTTATAGTGACAGGCATATGTATAAATGGTGATTGTTGTCGGTAGTGTCATCTTTGAATGTTGAAGACAGAGATATAAGGGACATAAAAACAGCATGAAAGAATATTAAGAGTAAATTCCTGGTCACTGTGCATGTTCAGGCACAGGTTAAATCAATAGTTTTCAAACTTTTCTTAAGCAGCAGAATGTTTTTTTCAAATAAAATTTTATGTGGAATCCCAATACATAAAACAAATGAAATCAGCTTTGCTCTGGTTAAAGTAGGGGCTGGTAAAGTGAGTAGAGAGTGGGCATTTGGAGGTCCAGAACTCTATGTATTTAGCCACTCCTTTACTTCCTATAGTTACTGTTGAAGCACCTCTAAGACATTCCTGAGATAGGTGCTTGGGGCAAAGGTTTCTACATGAACAGAGAGGTTAGAATAGATGACCTCTAGTTCTTTCAGCCTCTGAAAGTCTATAACATGATAAGCCTCTCTTTGATACTCAGGACCAGTCCAAAAATTAGAATTTTATTCCACTTATAGAAGAGGCCAGGAGAGGGCAATCCAAATAACTTGAGGGCTTGAGAAATAATCTTTTTTTAAAAAAATTGAGGTATATTGGAAAATTAAAAATGATATATATTCAGGGTATACAATTTGATGATATGAAATACATATATACTGTGAAATAATCACCACAATCAAGCTAATTAACATATCCATCACTGCAGATAGTTACTACTTTGGGTGATAAGAAGACTTTAGATCTACTCTCTTGGCAAATTTCAAGTACACAATAAAGTTATTATTATAGCCACATTGTTGTACATTAGCTTTCCAGAACTTATTCATCTTGCATACCTGAAACTGTATCCCCTGACCAACATCTCCCCATTTCCCCCTTCTCTACCCCTGGTAACTGCCATTCATTCTGTCTGTTTTTGAGTCTGACCTTTTTAGATTCCACATATAAGTGATATCATGTGGTACTGATTTATCTCACTTAGCCTAATGCCCTCCAGGTTTATTCATCTTGTCACAAATGGTAGAACTTCTTTCTTTTTCAAGGCTGAATAATATTCCATTGTGAATATATACTACATTTAATAAATAATCTTGAGGAAAACTGGGCTTACTTAACAGCAGGGCATGGATAACAAGAAGCCCCTTCCCTTCCTTCCTTCCTCCCTCAACATGCAAATTTGTATTGAGTACTCTGTTCTACACTCTGGGAATAATGATGAACAGGACAGATAATACCTCATTCTCCAGGATCTTTCAGTGTGTGTGTGTGTGTGTGTGTGTGTGTGTGTGTGTGTATGTGGCGGAGGGAAGTATGTGGAACAGACAATAAGTAGGTAAGCAAACAACCAAATAAGAAAACAGCCCTATTGTGACAAGCAATGTTGCAAAAATAACACACAGGAATGTGATAGAGTAGTGGGGTGTGCAGGGCTTAGATAGGTCAGTCCAGGGAAAGCTTCTCTAAGGAGGTAGCATTTAAATAGAGACCTGAAAGATGAAAAGAAACTCATCCATACTGAGATGGAGAAGTCTTCAGGACTTTTTGGACATATTTAATGAAAAGTTCACTGGTCTATCACTTTTAAAAAGAGGGACTAGCACTGCAAAAGCTCTGAGGCAGGAAAAAACTTCCCTGGTCTGTTTGAGAAGCTGAAAGGCAGCCAGTATGGCTGAAACACAGGTAATGAAGGACAGGGGTACAAGAAGTGGTCTGATGGGACATCACAGGGGCTTGTAGGCCACTGCAAGGAGTTTGGATTTTACTTTCAGTGAGATGGGAAGTCATGGGAGGGTTCTGAGCAGAGAAGGGATAAGATCTGATGTAAACTATCTTTTAGTCTATCATTAGTACCAGGCAGAATGAGCTAAACTGCATCAGGAGAAATTTATTAACAGTAAGACAGGAAATTTGCAAGATAGAATGTTGCCAAGAAAGGTTACTGAGTTTAGTTTAATGGCATAAAGCTAATTTCTCGGTGTGACTTAACAAGTAGCCAGAAAGAGCTTTTTTAACTTTCTTACAGTGTCACCTTTGACAATTTACCTGTAGTATGCCAGTCTCCGGGAAAGCTGAGGCTCATATTTAAATCTTCTGATTCTTGACGTTTTTTTCACTAAGTTAATTGCATCTAATTGTTTACAGCAAAGCAGTAAAAGATGGCAAAAGGCAGAAATACAGCATTTCCTTTCTTAAGGGCTTATGAAAATTCCATTTTTCTCTGTAAGAACCTACCTGAGTACTTATGAGTTTAGCATGGTTAGTTTTCTCTTAGCATCTGAACCTCAAATCCTAACCTTAAATCTGACCCCCTTCTGCCATTTTCTCTGCTTTCAAAGCTAGGACGGCCAAGTGCTGTTGGAAAAAAACCCACAAAACTATAACTGCGGACACACAACATTAAACACTTATGGTTCCCATCACAGGTGGGCCTTCAAGGATGTTCAGTAGTTCTTCTAATTGTCTTTTTCTCATTCATTACAGTGGACATTATAAACTTACTAAGAACAAAGACTCCTTGCTTAAAAATCCATTGCATTTAGAATAAAATCCAAAGCCAACCATGGTCCACAAGGCCTTGTATGATGTGGCCTATGGCAACTTCTCTGTCCTCTTGTGCCACTGTCCAAATTACTCACTTTGCTCCAGGCACATTGGCTTTCTTGTTGTTCCTCAGAAGCATCTAATGGATAATGGCATGCGTTTGCAGTTAGATAGTCTGCTTTTGAGGAACTGCCAAACTGCTTTCCAAAGTGGCTACACCATTTTACAGTCCCACCAGCAATGTATGAGGATTCTGATTTCTCCATGCCTTCATGTACATTTGTTATTATCTGACCTTTTGATTCTAGCCATCTTAGTGAAGTGGCATCTCATTGTGGTTTTAATTTGCATTTTTCTAATGACTAATGATGTTGAGCATCTTTTCAAGTGCTTATTGGCCATTTATATATTTTTTGGATAAACATCTATTCAAATATTTTGCCTATATTTGAATTAGGTTATTTGTCTTTTCATCATAGAGTTGTAAGAATTATTTATATATTCTGGACACATCTCTGATCAGAAATATAATTTGCAAATGCTTTTTCCCATTCTATTGGTTGTATTTTCACTTTCTGGATGTTTTTCTCACTTTCTTTGAAGCCCAAAAGCTTTTAGTCTTGATGAAGTCCAATTTATCTATATTTTCTTTTGTTGTTTATACTTTCTGTAACATATCTGAGAAAGCTTTGCCTCACCCAAGATCATGAAGACTTACTCCTATGCTTTCTTGCAAGACTTTCATAGTTTTAGCTCTCACATTTTGGCCTATGATTCATTTGGAATTCATTTGTATGTATGGCTTGAGGTAGGGATTGAAATTCATTCTTTTGTATGTAGATCCTAGTACCATTTGTTGAAAAGACTATTCTTCCCTTATGAATTGTCTTAGTACTTTTGTTGAAAATCAGTTGATCATAAATGTGAGGGTTTATTTGTAGACTCCCAATTCGATTCCACTGGTCTGCGTGTCTAACCATATGCCAGGACCACATGGTCTTGATTACAGTGTGAGTCCTTCAAATTTGTTCTTTTTCAAGATTGTTTTAGTAGTCTTGGGGTCTCTTGCATTTCCACATGAATTTTAGGATCAGCCTGTCAATTTCTACAACAAGCCAGCTGGAATTTTGACAGAGATTGTGTTGAATCTTTAGATCAATTTGGGAGTATTGTCATCTTAACAATATTAAGTTTCCTGATCCATGAACATGAGATCTCATCATACATTTTTACATGATTCATAGTTATAAGGAAATAATGTAAAATAATTTAAAAATGTGAGATCAAATGAATTTTTAACAGCTTGATTGAGGTATAATTTAGATACCATAAAGTTAATTCATATTAAATATACAATTCAATGATTTCTAGTGGATTTGCTGAGTTGTGCAATTCATCATCATAATCTAGTTTTAGAATATTTTCACCATTCCAATAAGATCCCTCATGCCCATTTATAGTTAATTCCTGCTGTCATCCCTAGACCCAGGCAACCCCTCATCTTCTTTCTGTCTCTATAGATTTGTCTTTCTAGACATTTCATATAAATGGAATTATATAATATATGATGTGGTCTTTTTCTATCTGGCTTCTTTCATTTAGCGTTGTTTTTCTAAATTAGTATAGTTCTGGGGGACAGTTTCAGATTTACAGAAAAATTGAGCAGATAAAGCAGAATTCCCACATATCTTCTTCCCTGCACACAGCTTTCCCTTTTATTAACATTTTGTATTATTGTGATATGCTTGTCTCAGTATTGACCTATAATTATTCATTAAAGTTCATAGTTTATAATAGGGCTCACTCTTAGTGTTATATAGTTCTATGACTCTGGACAAATATATGATGCCATGTATCTACCATTACAGAATCATGTAGAATAGTTTCACTGCTCCAGAAATCCCCTGTGCTTTAGCTATTCATCCCTTCTCTCTTCCCTTCCTCTCCCCACCAAGCCCTTGACAACCACTAATTTCTTTTACTGTCCCTATAGTTTTGCCTTTTCCAGAATATCAAATAGTTGGAATCATACAGATTGGCTTCTTTCACTCAACAATATACATTTAAGTTTCCTCCATGTCTTTCATGGCTCAATAGCTCATTTTAAAAATTGCTGAATAATAGTGCATTAAATGAATGTAACACAGCTTACTTATCCATTCATCTACTGATGGACATTTTGCTTGCTTCCAGATTTTGATAGTTATGAATAAAGCTGCTATAAACATTGGTGTATAGGTTTTCATGTGGACATACGTTTTCAAGTCAATTGTGTAAATAACCTAGGAGCACGCTTGCTGAGCATAATGTTTTTGAGGTTCATTCATGTTGCATTCCTTTTTAATTCCCAAATAGTATTCCTTGTGTGGATATCTCACATTTTGTTTATACATCCACTAGTTGATGGTCATTTGGGTTGTTCCACTTTTTGGCTATAATGAATAGAGCTGCTATGAACATTTATGTGCAAGTCTTTGGGCAGAGGTATGTTTTCATTGGATAGATACCTAGGAGTGGAACTGCTGGGATATATGATAAATTTATGTTTAACTTCTTAAGAAACTGTCAGATTGTTTTCCAAAGTAGCTGTACCATTCTACATTCCCACCACAATGAATGAGGATTCCTGTTTCTCAACATCCTTGCCAACACGGATTGTCTATCTTTTTGATTACAGCTATTCTAGTGGATGAGTAGTGGTATCTCATGGTAGTTTTAATTTCTGTTTTCCTACTGATTAATGATACTGAGCATCTTCTCATTTGCCTATTAGGCCATTTATAAATTTTCTATTTTTTGAGATAGGGTCTCACTTTGTCACCCAGGCTATAGTGTAGTGGCATGAACATGGCTTACTGCAGCCTCAACCTCCCAGGCTCAGGTGATCCTCCTGCCTCAGCCCCTCAAGTAGCTAGGACTACAGGAATGTGCCACCACGACCAGCTAATGTTTGTATTTTTTGTAGAGATGGGGTTTTACCATGTTGCCCAAGCTGGTCTTGAACTCTTGAGCTCAAGTAATCCATCTGCCTCAGCCTCCCAAAGTGCTGGAATATACAGGCCAGGCTTCAGTGAGCAGCTGCACCTGGCCCATATATTTTCTTTGATGAAGTATTTATTAAAATATTTTGCCCATTTTTTTTTTATTATACTTTAAGTTCTAGGGTACATGTGCATAGCATGCAGGTTTGTTACATATGTATACTTGTGCCATGTT
>NW_012118254.1:815532-846697 GCF_000951035.1 Colobus angolensis palliatus
GTTGAATAGGAGTGGTGAGAGAGGGCATCCCTGTCTTGTGCCAGTTTTCAAAGGGAATTTTTCCAGTTTTTGCCCATTCAGTATTATATTAGCTGTGGGATGGGTTGTCTGTCTATTATTCAATTGTAAGAGTATATTCTGGATACAAGACCTTTATCATATATGAAATTTGCAAATATTTTTTCCAAGTCTGTAGCTTGTCTTTTAATTTTCAAATGTTGTCTTTTGAAGGGCAAGTTTTAAATTTTGATGAAGTTCAATTTATCAAATGTTTGTTTTATGAACCATGCTTTTGTTATATCTATGAAATCTTTGCCTAACCAAGGTCTCAAAGATCTTCTCCTATGTTTGTTTTTCTAAAAGTTTTTTAGTTTTAGCTCTTACATTTAGGTCTCTTTTCCATTTTGAGTTAATTTTTGTGTATGGTATTGAGGTAATGGTCTAATTTCATCATTTTGCATCTGCATATCCAATTGTCCCAGCATCATTTCCTGAAACTCATCATACATTTATAGGCTTTAAAATAACTGTTTTTTCTAACTTTTTATTTTGAAAAATTTCAAACCTATAGAAGAGTTGAAAGAATAGTATGACAAGCAATCATATACCTTTTGCCTAGATTCACCAATTGTCCTAATTTCCCACATTTCTCTCTCTCTCTCTCTCTCACACACACACACACACACACACTTTTTGCTTAGCCATTTGAAAGTAAGCTACAAATATGATGACATTTCACTCATAAATACTTCATCATGCATCTCCTAAGAAAAAGACTTCCACATTATCACCCCTAAGAAAATCAACATCAATTCAAGAATATCATCTAATATAGTATATAAATTTCTGAAATCATTCCAAAAATGTCTTTAATAATTGTTTAAGATTTCTCTCCAATTCAGAATTCATTCAGGGTTTACACATTGTATTTGAGTCCATTGTTTTCTAAAATCCGGAACAATTGCTCTACCTTCTTTTGCTTTTCATGATAATGGCTTTCTGAAGAGTCCAGGCTAGTTGACTTTTGTATATCCCACACTCTAGGTTCATCTAATTGTTTCTTCATAAACATTTCCGGCAAGAATATTTCATAAATGATGCTTTGTACTTCATCTTACATCACATCAGAAAGCACGATGTCAGCTTGTCCTGCTATTGACAATTCTGAGCTTAATAACTTGCTTAACCTGGTGACTGCCAGGTTTTCCTATTGTAAATGTGCATTTTCCTCTTTGTAATTAGCAAGGAATCTGTGGGGTGATAATTTGCAACTGTGTGAATATCCTGTTCTCGAGGACCTTTCTGCTCAAAGATTTTAGCATCCATTTGATGATCTTTGCCAAAATCAATTATTGTACTGGGGGGCTGCAAAACAGTGATTTTTTTAGTCTACCTTCTACATTTATTAGCTGGTGTTCTGCTCTAAAATAGGTCTTTCTCCCTTTTCTCCCCCCTCTCTCGCGGTCTTTGGAATATCACTATAGACTATGCTATAATCCATTTCCTTCAATCTTTTCATAATTTCTTTAAAAATTATATATTTCTTAGGTTGGTCTATAGAAAAGGCAAGCAATGCATGCCAGTGGCAATGAGCATACCCAGTACCTAGATTTTGGTACTGAAATGCCATTCCCTACTTAAAGGAACCAGGATTTCTGAGAGAAATGGCTGATTCCAGGGCCAGAGCAGGGATAGTTCAGAAAACTAGGGAAACCTTGTTCACCAGAAATTTAAAGTGCTGAAAAACTGATGGGGTCATGTCACAAACACATAGAAGCCAGCTCAAAGGCCAAATCTGGGATAATTTGAGCACTAAAAAGAAGTGCTTTTAAAATTACCCATATTTACTATAATTTTCCTTTTCTCTCTCTCAATCTGTCTCTGTCTCTCTCTCCCCTGTCTTTATTTCCTTATTGTTCATTTGCTCCTCAGTCTGTTCTTTTTACACCACTGTAAATATGGCAGTAATCTTTGATTGTCAAATCCAACATACTCAACATACTCAACTTCATTGTTGCTAATAACCACTTGCCCTCTCATGCTTGGCTAGCTTCTCTTCTCATCCAATCAGAGACAAATAATCCATACCCAGGTTCATGGCTTGCCACAGCCTTCCCAGAACAAGCAGAAAAAGAACTTAAAATTATGGAAGAGGGGGACTCAGGTTGGAGAAGGATTGAGGCATTTGTGCTAGTGGCCACATTTTATCCGTCTCGATATTTTCAGGGCTTACCCAGTGGGTGGAGCCCAACAGGTATACACAAATGTGGCTCACTCTCTGACACCTGGGGTAAGCCACTAAACCTCTCTGAACCTCAGGTTCCCCATATATACAGTGGTAATGATAATAATACCAACACTAAGGAAGGGTTGTTTCAAGAACCTTCATGTGCATACATACTCTGAACTCTAAAGATTATTCAAAAGTAAGAAATGAAAAAGTTTGTAACATTATCTCTGTTTGGTATTTCTTTCCACTCATTCAAATTAAACTTTCCTTGACTCTACATCTCCCTCAAGCAATTGCCCATGCCTTTCCTTCTGTTGACTACAAAATGCCTTGCTTTCTCCATTTCCTTATTTCCCATTTATTCTGCAACTGTCTGTTCCAGTGAAATGCCTGTTACCAGGCACATCAGTGATAGGTAATTTTTAATCTTCATCTTACTTGACTAGCATTTGACACTGGTAAACATACACCATATTCTTTAGTTTTAAACAGAGTCGTTGCCAGTGGTATGCCAGAGCCAGCTGGTAAGAGCTGATTGCTGCATATTAAAAATTTTGCAAGCCTTGGGGAGTATTTATATTACTAAAATTGGCAACTGCTATAAATTGGGGCTTTATTTTTTCAGAGATCTGGTTTACCAGCACAGTATTTGTTACTGTTTTTATCAAGTAATATATGCTCAGTAAAAAATATTCAACCTTTAACAAAAAAATGAAATGATCTGAAATCTCACTATCCATAAAACAAACAAATAAAAAACACTATTTGCTAGGAAGCAAAGTTTTACTTAATGGAGACAATGCTATCCTGCTGTTTTATAACCTTTTTACAATTTGTCATGGACCCTTTCCATGTCAATAAGTGTAGAGCTGTGTATCATTTTAAATGGCTGTACAGTATTCCATTGTGTCTATCTGCCATGATAATTCTCCTATTGCTGAATATTTTAGGCTGTTTTTGCTATCATAATGCTAGGACCAATGTCATTATGTGTATTTAAAAAATATATTTGTATAATTTTCTATTTCTTTGGGGTAAATTCCCAGAAGTAAAATTGCTGTCTCACAGAATCCACTTATTTTTCATTTTGATACATATTGTTAAACTGTCCTCTGGAAAGTACAAAAACATTTACATTCCCACCAATAAGTATAAAACAGTACCTGTTTTCCTACAGCCATGGTAACACTGTGTCAATCTTTTAAATTTTTGCTAATCTCATAGGCAAACACTAGAAACACATGATTTTGTTTTCATGTCTTTGATTGTTAGTGAAACTGAACATTGTATATTTATTATCCATTTGTATGTCTCTTGATAACTGCCTTTTCATGTCCTTTGCCCATTTTTCTAGTGTAGAAGACCTTTGCCTCTCACCCTTTTCTTAAAACACTTCCTTTCCTCTGATTCCTATACATGACTTCTTTATGGTTCCCTTCCTACAATGTTGCCAGTTCCTTCTCAGTTTCCTTCTCTGGTTTCGAATCCTCTGTTTGCCCCCTAAATGTTGACGCTCTCTTCTCTTCAGCTCCACCCACTTTTCCTGTGATCCCATCCACTCTTCTGATCTCAATTAAAATCTATAACAATGTGAACAATCCCAATAGTAAGTGATAGTAATGATTATCAAACCTTTGTTGAGCATTTACTATGTGCCAGGGACTATAACTAGTGCTTATATGGAAAAGCTTAATTATTCCTCACAGTAATCTTGTAAGGTAGGTGCCATCACCAATCTCCATTTTACAGATGAGAAAATGGAGTCAGGAATGTTGAACTGGTCACATTCAAGGTCACAAAGTTAGTATGTAAGAGTTGGGACTCAAACTCAGGTCTTGTCTGACACCAGGTAGGACTATATTCTGTATACTATACACATCAGGGGTAGGCAAACTAGCCCACAGGCCAAATCCAGCCTGTCATGTGTTTCTGTAAATAAAGTTTTATTGGAACACAGCTATAGCCATTCATTCAAATATTGTCTATGGCTGCTTTAACACTGCCACAGCAAAGCTGAATGGATATGACAGAAACCCTATGGCCTGTGAAGTCTAAAATACTATCTGGACCATTACAGAACTAGTTTGTCTACTTCTGATCTGTATACCGATAACTCCAAAAATCTACATCTTCAACACTGACCTATCTTCTGAGCTCTTTATTTACTTATTAACCAGACATCCCTAGCCTAGAAGTATTTCAGTCTTAACATACTCAAAACTGGATTCTAAGGTACCAGCTGTTGCCGTTCTCCACCTCATACCCTATGCCCTAGGGATGCCCAGGGATGTGGCATGCATGCTGCCATTCCTCACTCTTATACCCATGGCAGACATTGCCAATTGATCACAGCACTCTTTCCCATTAAGTCCAGATGGGGCCTCAGAATCTTAACACAGGCTTTATGAAACTCTGAAGGTCTGGCCTGAGATTGGCAGTGGGAGGTGCAGAGAAAGAGTTGGAGTCAAGAACTTTTTAGGAGGTAGAATCAGCAGTCTATGGAGATACTGGAGGCTTGTGTGTCTAACTTTTGTTTGGGTAGATGGTGATCCCCGTGATTGGTAGCTACTACCACACCCACTTCTCACTGGTCCTGGAATCTGATCAAGTCCCTTCACAATCCCAAGTCCATGCACAAGATTCATCACCCCAGAATGCCACGCTCTCCCTGCTCTGCCTGGCAACCCCTTTTTCCATGTCTGACAAACAGTTCAAATGTCACTACCATGAAGCCTTTCCCTACTCCTCCTCCAGTGTAGCTATTCCCTACATGGTGCCCTTACTAGTTCTGAACTCTCTCATAGCACTAATACATGATACATTATACCAGCAGTCCCCAGCCTTTTTGGCATCAAGGGCTGGTTTCGTGGAAGACAATTTTTCCAAGGGCATGGTTGGGGGTGGTTTCATCAGGCATTAGATTCTCATAAGGAGCATACAACCTAGATCCCTGGCATGCGCGGTTCACAATACAGTTGACTCTCCTATGATACTAGTGCCACCACTGATCTGACAGAAGGCAGAGCTCAGGCAGTAATGCTGTCTTGCCCACTGCTCACCTCCTGCATTATACCTATATCTATCTTTTCATAGGTTGGTCTGTCTACCCCATGAGACTAAGAGCTTTTTAAAAGCAGGCCACATATCTTAATTCTCTTTTCATGCCTGGTGTCTAGCAGTATCAAGGACAGAGCAAACTGTCAGTATGATAGATTGCAGGGAGGATAAAATCATCGCAGGTATCACCATCTACCCAGATGAAAGCTTGGTACACAGCTCATGACTCCAGTGCCTTCTCTGCACCTCCAACTGCCAATCACAGGCCAGACCTTCATCATTTGTACCCAGGATTAGCGTCACAACCTCCTTGCCTCTTGTCTTGGCCCCTCACATTGATCTCCCATATTAATTCCTTCCTTCAACAAATATCTGAGTATTTACTAATGCTCTCTGTTCTAGGCACTGAGACAAAAATCCCTGTCCTCATGGAGCTTATGTTCTAGGAGGGGGAATCACAGCCATCAAGTGACCCATTTGCATGCAGCTCTGACCATGTCACTCTCTTTAAAACCTTCACTAGCCATGTGTGGTGGCTTGTGCCTATAATCCTAACTACTTAAGAGGCTGTGGCAAGAGAATCGTTTGAGCCCAGGAGTTTGAGACCAGCCTGGGCAACATAGTGAGACCGTGTTTCTTTAAAAACCCTTCACTAGCTCCCCATTATTTATAGTCCAAACTACCTGAACATGGTATTTAAGGCTTCCTGTGACCCAGCCCTTAGGTATTCTCATTTCATCTCTTGTATTTTGTGCTCTAGCAATACTGAAATGCCTATACTGTTTTTTCTCCCTGGTCCTGCCCCAACTTTGCTTTTGCTGTCCCTTTTGCCTGGAATGTCCTACCCTCTCTTTTTTTTACTTGATTAACTCCTATTTCTTCTTTAAGATTCAGCTGAGACAGCATATCACCTGAGAAGCCTTCCTTCTTCTCCCTTAGGTTAGATGTGTCTTGTCCATGCTCCCTTAATAATATACTGTGGACACCTCTCTCACTGCATTTCTATACTGCCTTATCGTGGTTTATTTCTGTGTCTTGGTTTTCCTTCTAGGGTGTGCTCTCAGTGGTTGGAAACTGTCTAATTCACCTTTGTAACTCCAGGAACCTCGAGAACTTCCTCCTGTGTATAGCACATACTAGGCCCTCAATAAATATTTGTTGAATTAAGGACTGTTACATGCACATGTCATTCTCATTTATGCCCAGACCACTCTGCTGCACTCCACCCTTATGACCAACTGCTTACCAGGCATCTTTCTACCTCTCAGGTCCCTCAAAGACACCATGACCAATGATGACATCATTATCACCCCCTGAAACCCACTCTTCCTCCTATATTCTTAATATAGTTTCTCAGACTGCAACCTTAGAGTCAATTTTGTTTATTCTGTCTTCCTCTCCCGGATAATTCCACTTCATAAAACCTCCCTTTGGCCCCTCCTTCTTATTTCCTCTGTCATTGCCCTCATTATTGCGCCCCTGGCTGACTGTACCAGTCTTCCTGCCTCTAGTCTCACCCCCTGGATTTCATCCTCCACACTGCTGCCAGGGTTATTTTTGTCAAAGAAAAATCTGATTGTGTCACTTCCCTGCTTAATGATCTTTTCTAGCTTCCCACTGCCTTTAGGATAAAGTCCAAATACTTTAGTGTGTTACACAAAGTCCTTAAGGATTCAGCCCTCTTCTAAATTTCCAGCCTCATCTCTTGCCACTGACCCAAACTTTCTGCCTCAGTCATGCTGAATTCTTGACAGCTCTCAACACAAGTCTTGTTCTCTCATGCCTTCCCACCTTTGCATGTTCAGTTCCCTTTTTCTTATCCATTTCCTCTGCATCTGCCAGGCTAATGCTTCCTGGCCCCTTATGACTCAGCTCAAGTACCAAAACAGCCTCAATACTTCAGAAAGGCCTGTTCTGAACTCGGCACTTCCCCACAGCCAAGTTGAGTTTAGTGTCTTTGTTGATATGCTTTCCTAGTGCTCTGTGGCAATTACAACCATGAATTACATTATGGTAGAATGCTAGTTTGTCAGTCTCAGTTGACCATGAACTTCTTGAAGCCAGGGACAGTGTCCATGTGGTCTGTCTTTATCTCCAGTGCCTAGCATCATTTATGGGAACACAGTAAAAACCCAATGACCAAAACAAATATTTAAATACATGAATAAATGCCTCCTTGACTTTGCAAATGCTGATCTATTTGCCTGGCATACTCTATCTGGTAATATCCTAGGTCACTATTGTATCTCTAGCATCTAGCAGAGTTCCTGACATACAGCATGTACTAAATACATGCTGAATGAATGAATGATACCAAGCTAAAGTACCATCTTTCTGACCTCTTTTTTTTTTTTTTTTTTTTTTGAGATGGAGTTTTGCTCTTGTCACCCAGGCTGGAGTGCAATGGCATGACCTCAGCTCACTGCAATCTCCGCCTTCTGGGTTCAAGCGATTCTCCTGCCTCAGCCTTCCAAGTAGCTGGGATTACAGGTGTGCACCACCATGCCCGGCTAATTTTTGTATCTTTAGTAGACACAAGGTTTCACCATTTTGGGCAGGCTGATCTCGAACTCCTAACCTCAGGTGATCCACCCACCTTGGTCTCCCAAAGTGCCAGGTTTACAGGCATGAGCCACTGCGCCTGGCCCACCTTTCTGACCTCTTAGCCCTAGGTACAGCTGGTTGGTCTCTACTCTGTTTCTAGAGCATTTTGTATCTCCTTCTCTTTCTCCTAGAACACCTGTACTGTTCACATCGCTGTCTGTTTGGTAGACTGGGAGCTCCTTGAGGACAGAATTTTGTCTACTCATCTCTATCTCAACCCTCTAGCACAGTGCCAGTTCTACAAGAGATGCTCAGAAAGCATTTGTTGAATGAACAAATGGATGAATGAGAAGATACGACTCAAGGGAGTCTCTAGAAATACCTGAATGGCTGTCATGAGACTGAAAAATTAGACTAATCTGTGTGGCCGCAGGAGGCAGAAGAGGTAGGAAGAGCAGTGGCATTATTTTAGCTCAATGAATTTTGTTAGCTTTTAAAATGGCCTGAGTATCAAATGGGCTTCCCCAGGGAAAAGTGAGCTTCCTGTGATATGAGGTGAGCAATCAGATGCTGAAGAATGCTTGGCAGTAGTGTAGGAGAGGGAATCTCAGCAGCAGATAGGGTGGGGAAGGTGAGGTAATGGCTGGGGGTGGCTGTGGTGGTGACGGCATATGACCCTCAGGCTTCCTTTTGGAGGAAGCATCCATCAACCTGCTCTCCTCAGAGGTGCCTGAAGCCGGGACACTGCTTCTCCACCAACCAGGATAATTCTTATCCAGCCTGGGCACACCTGGTTACTCACTACTTTTCCTCAGGGGGTGGAACCACCTTACTCATGTCCTTATCTTTAATAACTAGTAAGATATCTGGCACATAGCAGGAGCTCAACAACTGTTGAATTGTATCTATCTAGATATCCAAACCCGTTCTCTTCTTTGCCTCAATAAACATTGGTTGAATGAAGTTAATTTAAATTCTACTATGTGACAAGTTGTAGCTCATGTCATTCATTAGTTATTTACCTGGCATCTATTTTATACCACAAGCAAGGCCACATGCTAGGCATTGGGAGCAAGAAAGCAACAAGGACTCTGTCTTCTAGGAGTTTACAGTATAGCAGGAGGGAAAAGCTATGAACACAATAAACGTAGCACAGATAAAAAGTGCCTAGCACAGTGCCTGCTATGTAGTAAATACCTGTGAAAGGCTGAATAGTGGCCCCTAAAGATATCCATGTCTTAATCCCTGGAACCTATGAATGTTACACTATATGGCAAAAATGACTTTGCAGATATGATTAAGTTAAGGGTCTTGAGATGAGAGAGATTAGCTTGCATTATGTGGGTGGGCCCTAAATGTAATCACAAGTGTCTTTGTGAAGGAAGCAGAGGGAGATTTGACATGGGAGAGAAGGAAGCTAGGTGATGGAAGCATAAGAAAGAGAAAAGAAGCTATGTTGCTAGCTTTGAAGTTGGAGGAAGGGGCTATGAGCAATGAATATAGCTCTTGACCCAAGGAAAAGGCAAGTAAACAGATTTTTTCCCTAGAGCCTCCAGAAAAAATGTAGCACTGCCCAAACCTTGATTTTAGCCCTGTAAGACTCATTTCAGACTACTGGCTTCCAGAACTGTAAGATAATAAGTTCCTGTTGTTTTAAGCTACTAAATTTGTAGAAGTTTGTTACAGCAGCAATAAGAAACTAATACAGTACTCGACACACATTTGTGAATAAGTAGATTTTTTTACATTCCATAAAACAGGTAAAGATACAGGGATTCCCTACTGATATGGTTTGGCTCTGTGGCCCCACGCAAATCTCATGTTGAATTGTATTCCCCAATGTGGTGGGGGGACCCGGTGGGAAGTGATTGGATGATGGGGGTGGATTTCCCCCTTGTTGTTCCCACGATAGTGAGTTCTTACGAGATCTGGTTGTTTGAAACTATGTTGCACTTCTCCCTTCTCTTTTCTGCCTCCATAGTAAGACGTGCTTTCTTCCTCTTTGTCCCTCTGCCAAGACCCTAAGTTTCCTGAGGCATCCCAGCCATGCCTCCTCTACAGCCTCTAGAACTCGTGAGTCAATTAAATCTCTTTTCTTCATAAATTACCCAGTCTCAGGTAGTTCTTTATAATACTGTGAGAACGGACTAATATATCTACCCAGTGGAAAAGAGCCTAAAAGCCTTGAAAATGCTCCAAGGAGCCACAACTTACTTTCCCCTTGACTAGGTCATCTTGGAAATCAATAGTGCAGTTTACTGTCAGCCTACCATAGGGCTGAGAGTTATTAGCCTTCTATTGCCACTTTGGAAATCTACTTGGGAGAGTACTTCTAGAGCCCTCAGTTGCCTGAAATGCTGTACCACGCAGCCCCAAACCTGAGATATAGAAATAAGATATAGCTTCCTTCTCACTGAATTCTGATAACAATTATAATCTGTCTTAAATTGCTGAATACTCATATGCTATTTTATGCAGTTTTTTCTTCCGTTACAGCATATATCTCAGTCTTATCTCCTTAATCTCTTAAGATCCTAAAGGGCAGAAACCATTATGTATATATTTCAATTTTCAATGATACTACACATTCTTAGAGGGGCTCAGGAAATATTTATTGCTGATAATCAAGCCTTGGGAACGGTGAGCAGGAGAATGTTATCTTATGCTTCCTTTTCCAGACCACAGGTAGTTAGCTGATTCTGTCTGTCTGTCTACCTACCTACCTACCTACCCTCTAATCAATCAGCCATTAATTGGTATCTTACCATGGGCCAGGCTTATACTTAGTACATTCAGTGGATACAGAAGTATAAAAACACTTGGTTTCTGCCTTCAGAGGCAGAAGACCGATTAACTAACACATTATAACATAACATGATATGCTAGAGGCAAAAACAAATACTATTAAAACAGAGGCCAGAGCAATTAATTCTGTCTATGGGAGTCAGGAAGAACACCGTGAAGGTGACAATTAAACCGTGCCTTGAAGGAGTAGCAGTTTTCCAGGAGGAGAAGAGGTGTGTAGGGCATTCTAGATAGAAGAAAAGCGTGGGAAGGCTCAGGGGAATTGTGAACTGAAGAATCAGCCAGAGCAAGGAATGACTGGTGATGAGGCTAGAAGGGTAGATTAAGGCCAGACTTTTAAAGCCATGCTTGGATTGTCTGGACTTATATCTTGTATGTGAAGGGTAGCCAATGGATCTGATTTCTATTTCATGTGAAAAGCACCCCCAATAGAAAATTTGCACTTCAAAGAGGATGTTTTAACTGTGAAATTACTATATAAAATCTATACTATCTAAAGAAGAAAAACTGATCGGAATATGTTTTCTGAAAAGTGTTAAATTTGGAGGGATACTTGAGCCAACTTCTCAGTTTCCCTATCCATTTCCCCAGTTTCCTTATCAATTTCTTCCACTGAACAGAAAAATAGAATGGTGATTATTCAGAAAAGTTTTATTTTCTGGTCACTAAATATGCATAATAAGTCTACCATAAGACCTACTAGTTTTAATTCTTCTTCTTTAAAAAGAAAACAACTTTTTTTGTTTATCCATCACAACCAATTTTAGAACATTTTTATCACCCCAAAAAGAAACCCTGCATGCATTAACAATAACTACTCCTCATTTCTCCTGAACCCCCCAAGGCTCTGGCAAACCACTAATCTACATTCTGTCTCTATAGATGTACCTATTCTGGATATTTCATACAAATGGAATATACAGTTTACGGTCTTTTGTGACTAGCTTCTTTAACTTAGCATAATGTTTCAAGATTCATCCATGTTGTAGCATTTATCAGTATTTCATTTCTTTTTATTATGAAACAATGTCCCATTGTATGATATACCACATTTTGCTTTTTAAATTCATCAGTTGATGCACATTTGGATTGTTTCCACCTTTTGGCTATAGTTTATAATGTGGCAGTTAACAATGGTATACAAACTTCTGTATGGACATATATTTTCAGTTCTCTTGGATATACTCCCATCCCTAGGAGTAGAAGTTCTGGGTCATATTTTTAACTGTGGAGGAACTACATAGCTGTTTTCTAAAGTGGCTGTATCATTTTATGTTTTTTGTTTTATTTTATTTTATTTTATTTTGAGACAAGGTCTCACTCTGTTGCCCAGGCTAGCATGTACTGGCAAAATCATAGCTTACTGCTATGACCTCAAACTCCTGGGCTCAAGCTATCTTCCCACCACAGCCTCTGAAATAGCCAGGACTATAGGCATGCACCACCATGTCGGGCATTTTTTTTTTTTTTTTGTAGAAACAGGTTCCTGCTATGTTGCTCAGGCTGGTCTCAAACTCCTGGTCTCAAGCAATCCTGTCACCTTGTCCTCCCAAAGTGTTGGGATTGCAGGCATAAGCCATTGCATCTGGCCAGCTGTGCCATTTTAGGTTCTCACAAGCAATGTATGAAGGTTCCAATTTCTCCATATCCTCTTGAATACTTGCTAGTGTCTTTTTTTTTTTTTTTTTAATTAGAGACAGGATCTTGCTCTGTCATCCAGGCTGAAGTGTAGTGGCTTTATCATAGCACGCTGTAACTTCAAACTCCTGGGCTCAAGTGATCCTCCTCCTCAGCTCATCATTTCCCTGATGACTAATGATGCCGAACATGTTTAATGTTCTTATTGACTACTTGTATATCTTGTTTTGAGAAACATCTATTTGAATCCTTTATATATTTTTCAATTGGGTCATTGCTCTTTTTATTGTTAAGTTGTAAGAGTTCTATATACATATATTCTGGATAAAAGACCCTTCTCAGATATATTATTTTCAAATATTTCCTCCCATTCTATGGATTGTCTTTCTACTTACTTGAAGATAAATCATTTGCAGCACACAAGTTTTTAACTTTGATGAAATTCAATCTATTTTTTTTGTTACTTGTACTTTTGGTATTATATCTAAGAAGCCTAACCCAGGTCACAAAGATTTACTCCTAAATTGTCTTCAAAGAGTTTTATAGTTTTAGTTCTTACATTTAAGTCTTTGATCTATTTTGACTTAATTTTTAAACATGGAGTGAGGTAGGGGTCCAACTTCATTCTTTTGCAGGTGGTTATCAGGTTATCCTAGCACCATTTGTTGAAGAGGCTATTCTTTTCACATTGAGTGGTGTTGGTTCTCTAGCCAAAAATTGACCATGGATGTATGGGGTTTATTTGTCAACTCTCAGTTCTATCCCATTGATCTATTAAGTCTATCCTTATGCCAGTAACAGACTATTTTGATTACTGTAGCTTTTGTGGTAAGTTTTGAAATTGGGAATTGTGAGTCCTCCAACTTTATTCTTTTTCAGGATTGTTTTGGCTATTCTGGGTCCCTTGCATTTCCATATGAATTTTAGAATCATCATATCAATTTCAGCAAGAAAGCCCAGGCCCAGATGGCCTCACTGGTGAATTCTACCAAACATTTAAAGTAGAAATAATACCAGTTACCTACATTGTTTCCTAGAACTATAAACAGACAGAATACTTCCTAACTAATTTTGGGAGGTCAGTATTATTACCCTGATACTAAAATCAGACAAAGACTTTATAAGTAAACTACAGACTAATGTATTTTCCTTATGAATATAGACACAAAATCCTCAACAAAATACTAACAAACCAAATCCAGCAAATATATTAAAATAATTATATACCATGACCAAAAAGGATTTATCCCAAGAATGCAGGTTTGGTTTAACATAAAAAAATCAATGTAATATACCATATTACTAGGATAAAGGATTAAAACCTCATCAGCATTTCAACAGATTCAGAAAAACCATTTGACAAAATCCAACACCTTTTCACAATATAAACACTCACTAGGAATAGGGAACTTCCTCATCCAGATAAACGGTACCTACAAACATTTACAGCTAATATCATACTACATGGTGAAAGACTAGATGCTTTCCCCATAAGATCAGGAACAGAAAAGGATGCCCACTTTCACCACTTCTATTCAACATTATATTGGAGGCTCTAGCCAGGGCGATTTGGCAAGAAAAAAAAAGAAAGAAAAGAAAGGCATCCAAAATACAAAGGAAGAAGTAAAACTATGTCTGTTGGCAGATGACATGATCTTGTATATATAAAATCCCAAGGAATCTACTAAAAAAAACTATCACCTCTAATAGTTACAGTTCAGCAAGATTGCATGATATGAAATCAAAATACAAAAATCAATTGTATTTCTATATAGTAGCAATTAACAATCCAAAAATGAAAGCAGAAAATCCTACTTATAATGATATCAAAAGAATAAAATACCTAGCAATATATATATATATATATATATATTTTTTTTTTTTTTTAGAAAGTCTCATTCTGTTGCCTAGGCTGGAGTACAGTAGCATGATCTTGGCTCACTGCAACCTCTGACTCCTGGGTTCAAGCGATTCGTGTGCCTCAGCCTCCTGAATAGCTGGGACTATAGGCGCGCATCACCATGCGCATATTTTTGTATTTTTAGTAGAGACAGGGTTTCACCCTGTTGGCCAGGCTGGTCTTGAACTCCTGACCTCAAGTGATCCTACTGCCTTAGCCTCCCAAAGTGCTGGGATTACAGGCATAAGCCATGCATCTGGCCCCTAGCAATAAATTTAACAAAAGAAGTGTAAGACTTGTATACTGAAAATTATAAAGCATTGTTGAGAGAAATTAAAGATGACCTAAGTAAATGGAAAGAAGTTATGATTCTTGAAATGTACCTTTTCAAGGGGCCCGTCCTAGTAGAATTATGGATGGTAGTTCCAGTACTTGATATATGCTGATTATTACATGGAAAGATGGAGAAAACAGCTGATGCTTTTTCTGATGTGGGAAGATGCCCTTTAGAAATTTATTCACTTCATACATTTTGGATGTTTAACTGCAATTAGCTAGAAGCTCTGAAATATCTTTTTATAATTCTGTCCACCATTTCTAAAGAGCTGCAGTTGTTGGAGCTTCTGTAAATTTCCATGGTTGTTGGCAGGTCAGGACAAGGGTCATTTTTCTAGCTGTAACTTTGGCATTTAAGAGCACCCCTACCCAAGCCTGTAGATTTTATGATCCGGGATTGTGCTTAGCAAGTTCATTCTTACTTTCAAACAAGGTACATTTTTTCCTTATTTTCAGTACTAGCTGATCAAACCTCTTAAGCTGTTCTGGGAATGTGGTATTGGTGCTTCTACTGTCGCTTCATTAAATGATGCTATTTGTACCATTATGAGTAATTTCTATGTTGAAGGGCAGAAATGGTTACAGGAGATCAGCAGGGGAGGAAAATTCAACTGATTGGTCTGAGGTGAGAGGCATACCAGAGATAGAAAAAATGATGGCTTTCCCAGAAATTGGAAATGGCTAAAATTTTCAGTATCCTTTCTCTTTTTATATCTCTTGTCTACTGAATTCTCATCGTATCTTAGTGCCCTTGTGTCTCTCCTTCTTTCTAGACAGTACTCATAATCTGGTTTTTATGCTTTACCCTACATGTAAAGCTACACATTTCATATGATGCTATAAAAAGATAGGAAAACAAAATTCTGTGAAATCTGCTCTTTACTTTATGTTGGTGCATAAACTATGTATTGTAAAATACCTATATTTTATAAATAGTAATACTATGGTAAAATACCTACATTTTATAAATAGTAATACTATGGTAAAATTTGATTCAGGAATGTATTCCTGAAAAGTCAGGTGATAATTGATTCTTTGTAAATCAAATCTTGAATTCACTGGAGAACTTAATTTAAGGAACTCAGGTAAATCTGGTCATAGGGAAGAGCCCTTCTATAAAGTGAATACTCTATCCAAAATCCCTGTATCTATCAATTTGGTAACGGCACATCTTTTATTTCCTGAGATTTCTTTCAAGTGGAGCACCGCCGTACTTGATCTTTAAGATAGTGCTGACATCCCTATTAGAACACATTAGCTTTCTTTTCCTCACTGCTGGGTATAATGATCTAGGGAAGGAAACATGAGCTTACAAGTCCTAGCTTGTGTCATTATAGCTTATGGCTGGTTAACAGATTATATAATCAGATGTTTCCATGCCTAATGTCCAAACCTTGTTATGATATCTTCTGTGGGCTCCTTTTTGTAACACCCCATTCACTACTTCTGTGGCCCAGTTCATGTAGCTGTCAAATGCAGAGCTCTCTTGTGAGAACTGACTCAATGGCTTTTACAGATCAAGTTGGTGTGTTTATAACTGCATTGTTTCCTCTATCAAAGAAGGAGACTAGAAAAAAACAGAAATCCTTCTGCTATTTGACTTCATAGTTATATCAAGCAAGTCCTCTTGGACACTTACATGATAGAAACTGGGGTAGAAACCAGAAGATCTAGGTCTCTGCTTCAGTTTTTCATCTTACCAAAAACTCCCTAATCTTACCTATCTCCTTCAGAGGAATGTTATCATGATAAGTTTAAAGATATTTATTAAAAATCCAAAATATTAACTATTGTAATTATCAAACTCACATTTTTTCTCTCATTAAGCCCCCAATTTTGATTTAATACATATAGCTAAATAAATAAGCTTTGTGCACATCTGCTTCTCTCCACATAAAATATACATGCACACAAAATACATGCACCTGATTGTGGGAAATCAGAAATTAGTGCCACATAATGGGTTTTCTTTTAACTACCCACTCGACATTTATAGTCCACTTTAAGGGCTCTGTGCCTAGAGTTGGCAGCTCTAGGAACAGTGAGATCAGTTTGTCTACAGTTGTTCCCAACCTTTTTTGGCTCTGGTACACCTACACTTGCTTCCAAAAATATACCCCACAGTCTGGTGCTCAATGGAATGAAAATCTTTCCTGAGCTAATAGGATATAAAACAGAGGAGGCAGTGGACATAGTTCCGCATTTTAGGGTACTCATAACAGCATAGTGAGCCAAGTCAGTGGAAATGATGCAATTGACCCAGCACAGAGAGAAAGAGGGTTTGGGCTGTTTGTTCAAAACTGGGATAGATTTATCAACCTACGTCTCCCAGATTGGCCTCCCTTATGACTTAGGATATGCTTTTGAAGAGCTGGCTGGGCAAGGAAAATGGTGCAGCCAGTAGTAGCATTAGAGTAAGTGAAAACTAACTGACTTGTACAAGGACTAAAATCACGGTTTTGGCCTCGTTAGCACTATATTCTAACTTCCTGAGCTAACTAACTACAGATATTACCTGAAAGAAGACCAACCTTTAATCAGAAACAAAAATGTATTCAAGTATATGGCACAGATAAATCGTTCAGTCTCAATGACCTGTATCCAACGTTGAGCCTATTCCAAAGTTGCCATCTAATGAGGTGGAAAGATCCTTTATTTACCTGAACAGCTCTAAAAGTTTCATATTTTGTACTATTATACCCAATAATTAATGTTATCTCATGTGAATGGCTTGAGTTCCAACTATTTATACATTTCCTGCAATTAGTATGCATTTCTGAGAAATTTTTAGTAAATACTGCTATTGTTTATTATTAAGCCTTGAATGGCAAGCAGAAATCTGAAGTTAATTGTTGTACCTTCTTTATGGATATATATCCCTCTTATAGTAAATCCACAGATAGGGATTCTTGGTCAAGGCATTAACAAGAGCTTAACAACCTTCAAGATGCCTCCCAGAGGAGGCTGTCATAATCTGTTAAAGAAAATTTCATAGTTGTCTGGAATAAAGTCCATAGTTACCAGTTAACTTGATCCACTTTATATGCTTTATTATTACCATTATATTAAAGTACATCAGTCAAGACAAGTGGTTTAAGCTCCTCTTAATTTATGCCTTACCTCTGCCCCTTATGCCTTACCTTTGTCCCTAGTTTCCGGAAGAGTTTAAAGAGCCATTTTTACTTCCAAAGACAGTACATGAAAGGCATTGAAACTAATGATTATCAGAAGAAAAATTCACTGAATTCTAGCAAAGATCAGTGAGGAAGCGAATGTAGCTTACTAGCATTCCAACTAAATTTAGTAGTATCAGTTGTATAAGAATCTGAGTGGGTAGTTGGATTAAATATTTGAAAATATGCTGGAAAATGATGAGTTTTATCTTGGTGATAATACAGTTATGTTAAAGACAAGTTGAGGTAGAAAATCATATTAAGGTAAAGCTGTGGAACAACATGTGGCTCTATGCAACTTATTCCTTTGTCTCTTAGCCCTTGGTTCTTTTTCTTTTCTTTTCTTTCTTTTTTTTTTTTTTTTTTTTTGGAGATGAAGTCTTGCTCTGTCACCCAAGCTGGAATGCAGTGGCGCCATCTCGGCTAACTGCAACCTCTACCTCCTGGGTTTAAGCGATTCTTGTATTCTTGTGAGTCAACCTCCCAAGTAGCTGGGATTACAGGTGTGCACCACTACATCTGGTTAATTTTGGAATTTTTAGTAGAGACGGGGTTTTGTCATGTTGGCCAGGCTGGTCTCGAACTCCTGACCTCAGGTGATCCACCCACCTTGGCCTCCCAAAGTTCTGGGATTACAGGCATGAGCCACTGCTCTTGGCCCCTTGGTTCTTATATTTAAACACTGACACTGAAAAATTAGGACTCTAGTTACTACAGTTAAGACATCAGAAAAAAATAGAAGGCAAAAGATCAATCAGTTTTAGATACATACTTTGAGTTTGCACCTTCAATTTCCATTTAAAGTTGCCTGAGAAAAGATATCAGGATGGGTTTGGTGACAATGGAAAACAAATACAAAGGCTTACTCTGGAGTCTATACTGTATTAGAAAAATTCACCAATGTTAGAGACACTTGCCCTCCTCTAGCAAGGACTAGCTTCAGGAATGGTTCAGATATATCATAAAAATAGGTGCTGAGCCATGGAATACTATGCAGCCATTAAAAAGGATGAGTTTGTGTCCTTTGTAGGAACATGGGTGCACCTGGAAACCGTCATTCTCAGCAAACTTTTGCAAGAACAGAAAACCAAACACTGCATGTTCTCAGTCATAGGTGGGAACTGAACAATGAAATCACTTGGACATGGGAAGGGGAACATCACACACCAGGGCCTATTATGGGGAGGAGGAAGCAGGGAAGGGGGAGAGATGGCATTGGGAGTTATAACTGATGTAAATGACGAGTTGATGGGTGCTGATGAGTTAATGGGTGCAGCACACCAACATGGCACAAGTATACATATGTAACAAACCTGCACGTTGTGCACATGTACCGTAGAACTTAAAGTATAATTAAAAAAAAAAAAAAGGTGCTGAGAAGAGCAATAAAAATGGGTTGTGTTTCTCACACTTTTGAAAAGATTCCATTAAATACATGGAAAAATACATTAAAATACATGAAACACACTGAAAAATGTAATACTGAGTATTATGACCAGTATTTCTCAAAACTGTGAAGGTCATCAAAATTAAAGAAAGTCTGAGAAACTGAGACAGCCAAGAGGAGCCTAAGGAGACAACTAAATGTAATGTGGTGTCCTAGTGGGATCTGGGGACAGAAAAAGGACATTATGTAAACACTAAGGAACTATAAAGTATGAATAAACTATGGACTGTAATGAATGATCATGTATCAATATTGGTTAATTGTAACAAATGTTTCATACTCATGTAAGATGTTAACAATAGAGCAAACTGTGTGGGGTTTATGGGAACTCTACACTATCTGTGCAATTTTATTTTATTTTATTTTATTTTGAGACAGAGTCTCGCTCTGTCACCAGGCTAGAGTGCAGTGGTGCAGTGGCATGATCTCGGCTCACTGCAACCTCCCCCTCCCGGGTTCAAGTGATTCTCCTGCTTCAGTCTCCTGAGTAGCTGGGACTACAGGCACGTGCCACCAGCTAATTTTTGTTTGTTTGTTTGTTTGTATTTTTAGTAGAGACAGGGTTTCACCATGTTGGCCAGGATGGTCTCGATCTCTTGACCTCGTGATCTGCCTGCCTCGGTCTCCCAACATACTGGGAATACAGGCATGAGCCACCGTGCCCAGCCTATCTGCTCAATTTTTCTATAAATCTAAAACCTTTCTTAAAAAATGTTTATAAAAATTTAAAAACGGGTTATTTTGTCAGGCCATTTGAAATGATTCCATTAATGAAAAATTCCTAATATGAGGGCCCAGCTCATGGGCCTGGATCCAGGGCAGTTGGAGGCTTCAGCCATCAGATGACAACTAGACAAGAACTCACCCCACAATAACCCAGGTCAGAAAGCTGCAAATTCAGACACCCCAAATCCCTTTAGAGAATTTCAGTGAGAACAATGGATGATTAAGACAATAAGCAAAGCTTTCTTTCTCCTGAACAACCCTACAGCTCTCAAGCACATTGTGGACAGGTTTCTCAAGCAGTGAAATCTCCATGTGCAAAAGCAGAGCTAATGATTCCAGTGGGGTCAAGCAAGCCCAGAGGAACCGCATCCTTCAGCAGCTGCCCACCCCTCCTGAGAAGGAAGGACCTGGTATGGGAGCTGAGGCCTGACTGGGACTTCAGTGACTCCTAGCTCTAGCTTTACAACATACACTCTTGTCTGACACTATCATTTATACAAATAAGGCACACAAACTCCAAGTCTGACTCTTTTCCTCTTCCTGCCTAAAGATTCTTTAAGACTAAGGATCACGAGTGTTATCTTTATCAGCCAGGTTAGAACGCTGAAGAATGGTTTCTTAATGGAAATACTGACCACTGTTAATTAGCAAAACAAATTTCAAGGTGAAAAATCTGTTGATTCTAAATATTCATTATTTCATTCTTTTATTCAAATTATAAACATTTGTTGAAGACCTATTATGAGTCAGATACTGGACTGATGAAAGAAAGTGGTGCAGAACACTCTGACCTGATGAAACAGTTTAGATGAACATCAGATCAATAAATAGAAACGAGAATGACGTTAATAGAATTTCATTAAGTGGAGAACATACTTGATTTAACCTTGCACTCCCTCTAGTGGATTTTTTTATTAAAATGTGAAGCTTATATAACAGCCCACAGTCTAGTAATGTTCAATATGCGGGAACCTCTGACATCCTGACTGCTTGACTTTGTGAGCACTCTAATCTCTGACTGCCACGTGGAACCTCTTACATTCTCTCTCTCCTGGTCCTGATAATTTAATATCTGTCAAGATATTACCACCGATCCATTCAACAAATATTTATTAAGAATCTATCTTGAGAAGGCATTAACTAATCATTCTAATTTAATAACTTTATTTTCCAAACATTTTAACACTCAGTAAGTCAACTGGTAACACTATGTTGGACAATCTCTTCAAGGGTTGGGAATTAACATTTCCTATTCATCTCTGTCCAGCCTATCTACTGCAACTTTTACGCTTGTCCATTCCCCAACAATATGAGCTGGGGCCTCGTATGAGGGCTTACTATGTGCCAGGTAGAGTTCTAGGCAGTGAAGCTATAGTAAGGAACAAAACAGACAAAACTTCCCTTCCCCATGAAGTTTGTGTTCTAGTGGTGGGGGGAGGGTGAAACAAAATAGATATAATTAACAAGTAGACTAGGTAATTTTTCAGATTATCAATGGTATGGAGAACAATAAAACAGGAAAAGGATGATGGGAGGCTTTTTTTTTTTTTTTGGTGTGAAAATTTTAAAAATGTGGTTAGGGAAGGCCTTAGTGAGAAAATGTTATTTGAGCAAAGACTTAAAGGAGGTGAAGGGACAACTTTGGGGGAAGATCATTCCAGGCAGTGGGAATAGCAAGGGCAAAGGCCTAGAGGTGGGAACATGCCTGGTATGTCCAAGGGGCACAAGGAATCCAGGGCCTGAAGAACAGTGAGGGAAAGAAGAGAATAGCAGTTTTACCAGGGAGAGGAGAAAAGGGGATATTGTGCAGGGCCTTGTAGGCCATGGTAGGGACTTCAGCTTTTACTCTGAGTGGAACAGGGAGCCAGCGCAGTGTTTTGAGCAGAGGAGTGACAGGATCTAATTTGTTTTAAAAGGATAATTTTAACGTTGTGTGGAGAACAGACCAAAGAGGGGCAAGGTCAGAAGCAGGAGCGCTAGCTGGGAGGCTGTTGCAATAATCAGTGAGAGAGATGATCGTGGTTTGTACTAGGGTTATAGTGCTGGAGGTAGTGAGAGGTGGTCAGATTCTGGATACATTTTGAAGACAGAGTTAACAGGGTTTTTTACAGATTGAATTTGAGGTGTGAAAGAAAGGAGTCAAGGGCAATTCTGATATGTTTGGCTTAAGCAACTAGAAGAATAGGGTTGCCATAGGGGAGGGAAAGATTGCAAGTTCAGCTTTGGACATATTAAGTTTAGGATGTCAATCAGACACCCACCAACCAATCTACTCTCTACTACCTTCTCCTGCCTATACATTTTACCCAGTCAGATTTCTCTCCCTCACAAATCCTTTGATACTTCTATGTATTTTTTGGTATGTCATTTCCAGTCTTAGCTACAATATTTCCATCTACTTAACAAGAAACTGGGTATTTTTGACATTTCCCTTCTCTTCACCCCTAACAGCCAATTGATCGCCATGTCCATTCTGTCAATTATACTTCCCAAATCACTCTCAAGTGCTATCCTTTCTTTTCACATCTGCTGCTGTTAATTTTGTTCATACTTTCCCAATCTCAACCTTGGTCACTGAGGATAACAGTCTGATCTTCTTCCTTTATCAGTGAGAATGGGTAGAGTGGTCCAGCTGATCTGGGGTCAGGAAGTGAGGGTGGAGGCAAGTAGTTTACTCCCAGTCCTGGTACCTTGAACTGAAAGTGAATATACATCATTTTCACACCTTGAGGCTTAGCCTGGAGTTGGTGCTACTATAATCACTCCATTACCACCCAGTTCAGAATAACATTTAAGAGAGATTGCTGAGGTTGAGCTGGGAAAGCATACCTATAATCGGATTATATCAAGGTCCCTTTGGGTGGTCCACCCAACTATGTCTTGATCAACAACCTTCCCAGAGAATCAGGTCGTGGGCCAACCATGATGCTGCTGGAAATCTAGCACCTCTCTCATGACATAACTGGTCTCTTAGCCTTTGGTTGCTGGGGCTAATTGCAGAGAAAAGGTAGTCAAAGTACACCAAGGAGTACTGAAAAGACTGGAAGAGTGATCATGTGGAGGAAGGGTGTGAAGTTCAACGAGCTGCTGATGTAGGAGGTCTATGGGCAGATGACTGAATTTCACTTCAAAGGTTTATAAAGAGTCCTTTAATTTTTGGCATGGGCAGATGAGTTTGTGCCCAAATGAAATTTCACTGATGTCTCACACCTGAATGATTCAGTAAGTGTAATTCATATACAATTTAAGAGCACCTTTTGGTGCTCGGTATGTATCAGGCACTATTCTACATGCTTTACACATATTAATTCATATCATATCACACTGTTTTTTGAGGTAGGTAGTGTTATCATCTCCATTTTATAGGTCAGGAACTTGAGGAAAAGAGGGTTTAAGTTGTTCAAGGTGACATAGAAAGTGATAGTGTTGGGATTCAAACCCAGGCAATGTGACTTCAGAGTTCCTGCTTTTAACCCCTGTGCTATGTTGTATGGTGAAGGCTAACTGGCTATGTCTTTGTGTAGTCCATACTTGGTTTTGGGTGACCCAGGTATTGGCAGACTCTGGAGTGTTAATGGTTTCAGTAACTAGCCAGGGCAATAGTGGGCTAGAAACGATTGATGCCTTGAAGGAAAAGGTCTGGATGGAGGGGTATAGAGAGTTAAGAAATGCATTCTAAAGAGTCTGGGGATGAGAACCAATGTGTTATATGTTACAGTAGCAGTAGCACTCTCCCCTAGTACGTGGTTAAAGCATATGGCTGTGGCTGGAGAGCAGTTGGCCGTGGAACTTGTGAAAGGGAAGACCTTTTAGATGAACAAAGCACCAGTAGTTGGTGTGAATTGGGCCAAGAGGGTAAGAAGGATCAGTCATTGATTTGAAGGTGTTCTAGATATGAATCTACAATAAAGTTCATTAGGACAATGTCCCAATGTCCCGAGAGCCTGCAGGATACCTTGGTCTATCTTTGCTTCAACTGTAGAAATCATAAAGGCATACTAGAGGTTAGGTCAGACAGGAGGCAACTGAAAGACCCCTTAGATGAAGAGTTCTCAAAATGTGCTGTGTATCAGAACCACCTGGGGAGGCACTGGTTAAAAATGGATATTCCTGGGCTCCACCCCTAGAGGGTCTGATTCTAGAAACATCATTTTAGGATTAAGATGCAGGTGGTCTACAGACTACGTTATGAAACACGCTCCATCAGATTACAAGCATATTTAAATAACTGTGTGGGCTTCTTGGAGTGGTACTAATGGGCACAAGTGACTGCGGATCCTATTAGAATGGGGCACATGGAACACAAACTTCTGGGCTGCGCCATGATGATCCAGAATCTTTATGTTCTACACGTGCAAATGCCTGTTACCTATGCTGTGGCTGGGGTTACCTATGCTGTGGCTGTGGCTGTGTTACCTATGCTGTGGCTGGGGCTTTGACATTCTCAGGCTGGAACCATTTCCACCTTCCCTTAAGATTCTGAATTCTGAAGCAGGATGGGTGTGAGCATGCCCTGGCTGGTCCACGCTGTAATGGTTTGAGTTCATGAACACAAGCTGCCTGTCCCTCTGAAAGGAAGTATGTTCTGTCTTAAAAGCGGCCTTGATCACTAAGAGCTCTCATTTCCACTTGGAGTAATTGACCTTGGTTAGGATCAACTTCCTGGAGAAGTGGGTACAGAGGCAGAGATCAAAGTACCCAGGTTCTCCTACGACAGGACAATATCCCACTCCCCACACCTGGGTGTTGAAGGCATTAGTCAACAGTATAGGCCAGGGCTGGGGTAGAAATAAGCAAGACCTTAAGCTACTGGAAGGTCATTTTTTTGTGTGTGTCAGGGAACCAAATTCCTTTCTCTTAAGGAAATCGAATATTGGGGTAGTGAAGATGTACAGGTGGTAGATGGATTGCTGGTGGTATCAAGGGATTGCTGATGTTTTCAATCTTCCTAAGAGACTTCATTTCAAAAAGGCTTACATGTTACCCAGCACTATGTAAACTCTGGCATAACAGAATGTAGCCCAGAAACATGATTTTTACACTTTGGGGCTTGGCCTGAAGTTGGTGCCACTGCAATCGCTCTAATACCATCCAGCCCAGAGATTCTGTCAAGTCACATTAAGTGAATTTTTCAAAATATTGCCCAAGTAGACAACTATGGAATTCATTTAGAAGGTTCCAGACTAATTTTGGATAGTGATTACACTAAGGATGGGATAATTAGGACAAGGAAGAACTGCCTGCTTTTTATTTTCAGAAAGAGTCTCAAGGCCAGTATGGAAGAGGTGGAGGAAGAATCAAGATGCTGTCCAAAGTTTCTGTTTTATAGAAGGCCTGGATTTTAGACTCAGAGAGCATCTGCTCCTTTGGTAGTAAGGCAAGTCCTGGGTATCAGGGCTACCACATAGTCATCCTTATCAATTAGGGGTGGTCGCTCTGTCTCTTGGTAGGTAGTATCTTTATTTGCCTTATAGGTATGTGTTGGATCCTAGCAATGTGAGGGTTGGGTTGAAGAGGAAATTCTTTTTGTTGTTTTGGGTGGGGTAGAAGGTCATTGGAAATGCTGGTAGCAAAATTCTGACAAAGTGAAGGATGTGAATCTTGAGGGCAGTAGTGAATAGTCTATTTTCAGCAAGGAGTGGCATAGGAACAAAGGGTAGTGGGTGACAAACCATATCAAGGCTGACCTCAGCTGCACAGGCAGTAAGACCTGCTGGACCAGGAACTTGTCTGAGAGGTTGCCTAAGAACTCCTTAGTATAACCTAGTCTGGATATAATAAATGACTTTTATCAAACGCTTGCTATGAGCCAGGCTCTTGCTAAGCTCTTTAATTGCAATCATCACATTTAATCCTTATAACCCTATAAGATACATACTATTGTTATCTCTATTTTATAAATGAGGACACTGAGGCATAGAGAGGTAGTAATTGATGAAGCTAGTAATTGATGTAGCTGGGATTTCCTGTGCCACACTTCACCTGTGATATAACATCTTCCCCAGTTCTATAGGAATTTTAGGAACACCCCTCGCCCACTAGAGGCTAGTGGTAGGGGTGCCATAGGGACAAAGAACATCCTAGCTGATTCCTATGCTGGTGGCTGGCCAGGCAGTTTTCTGATGAAGGGGCTAGTGCCTTATGGGTTGGACATGTATTGACAGAGAATGATCTGGGCTACTATGGTAAAGGCCTGTTGGTTTTGTCTAGTGATATGCCTGTTCTACAGGTGCCAGCACAGAACAGTTGTGAATAGCAAGTACAGAGACATGCCCCCCACGGGTAAGGAGGGGTTTCCCTTGGTGTTGAGGCAATGTTGTTGATACTGAATCCAGATCTCCACTTTCATGCAGTTATTTATTTATTTATAAAGGCTGGAGCTGGGGTGGTGTGGATAGAGGAGGAGGTTTGGCTACTCGGTTAACAAGTTACACTGTGCACAGAGCCCTTTGGGGAACTGGAACTGTAGTGTAATTCACTGCCTTCACTCTCTCTGAGGCAAAAGGGGTGGAGCTCTTGGGATACAACTCTAGTAGCTTTGATTCTAACTGCTGGGTGGGTGGTAACTAAGAGCTGGAGGTCTAGTTCTACATTCTTCCTGAAGAGCTTGCCAAGACAAATGGCATAGAGCTGAGCTTTATGGCTCTACCATTTACTGCCCCCAGGTGGAAGTCCCAGAAACCAATAGCATTCCATGGGAGAGTAATTTCTCCCTCTCTTAGCAGGGAAGCAGGACAGAGGGGGCCTAACTGGCATAGATCCTATGTTGCTGGGCAGAAGGCTGAAATGTCATGGGACAAGAGGGTAAATAACAGAATTGTTGGAGAAAGAAGGATGTGGTCAAGCTAAAAATGTGGGTCTTAAATGGATTATCAGAGTAAGATGAAGGAAGATGTTGGGAACTGAGATGCAGAACCAAACAGAATAAGACACTAGAAAAGGCTGGTGGAAGGGTGAAGACTAGCCAGTCAAAGTAACCAAGCAAGATGTGATCTAGACACATTCTGGAGGTTAAGAGTCAGTGTGCTGGATGAAATGAATAATGTCATGGATAGGGTGAGTTCCAAGATGACTTCCTAAGACACTGATGACAGAAGGCAGAATCAAAGGATTCAAAGAGGTGTGTGAACAAGTGACACAGGAAGGCAAGAGGGCAACACAGAGAAACAGAGGCCACCGGGCAGGCACTTCATCAGTGTGCTAGCAGGCAACCCCCACACTCCTCTACCACACCCATTCTTGACTTCTTTTGCTCTGGCTTCACAAGAGATGCTTCTTCTCTAAAAGACATCCACCTCACTCTCTCCTGCCACCTCTAAGACTTTGCTTCATCTCTGATCTTTTCTATATTTCCAATATTTCCCCTTCAGCCCCTAAATGTTCTTAATCTCTTAAAACAATACCAACAAACCACCCCTCAACCCTTACTTTCCCTTGATCACACCCCTCCTCTTTTCTTTCTTTATCATTCAAACCTCTGGACAGAGTAGTTTCCCTTTCCTATTTCCTTAGTTCCTACTCACCCCTCAATGGTTTGAGGTATACTTCCATCACTTTCTAGAAAGTTCTCTGACCGCGGTCATTAATGGCCATCTTAATTGTCAAATACGATCGACACTTCAGTACCTATCTAGATTGCCTCTTTGTGGTACATTAAACTGTTGAGAACTCTTTTCTTCCTTAAACTCTTCTGCCCCCTTGGGATTCCATGACTCCTTTCTATTTTGATTATGTGGCTAGCCTTGATTGTTGCTTTTCAGCTGAATCAACTGGAGCCTCTTCTGCTTGCCCACCACAAGTTGGTGCCTCCTGGGGTTCTAGGCTCTACTTTCATTTTCTCCTTATTATCTACCTTTTCCCTAAGTAATCCCATCCATTTTCATCGTTTGCACCACCACTTGATATACTGGCAACACATCTATCTCCAGTTCCAGCTTCTACTTCCATTTCCAAATCTGGATATCAAATTTCCCTATATATTACCTCTGATGCACACCACCACTTATTCCTATTTATTAAGGTAGTGTAGTAAGTGTAGTACAGTGGTTAAGTAGTCAGCTTGAAGAATCAGATTGCCTGGGTTTGAATCCCAACTTGGCCACTTACTAACCTTCAGCAAGTCATTTAACCTCTCTGTACTTCCATGTGTAAAATAGAGATAATAATTTGTACCTACTGCTTAGTGTTCCTCTGAGGATACACAGGAACATTCTTCCTGAAGAGCTTGCCAAGACAAGCTGTTTAGCTTGGTATTCAAGGACTCTTTTTACCTCTCCAACCTTACCTCTGGCCATTTATCTATAGGAACCTATGGTTCCAGCTTTAATGACAGACTTGGAAGTACCCCAACAACTTTCATACCTCTAAGCATCTGCACATGCTGTTCCTGGAATAACCCTGAGGTTATACACATAACTAGTAAGTGGTGGAGCCTGACTTTACATCCAGGTCTTCCTTTAACGTTCACAGTCATTCTACTCTACAGTGGCTTGATATTTTACACTGTGACCTAGTACCTACAAACACACACACACACACAAACACATACACACACACAAACACACTAGAACAAGTTTCACGAAACCCACCTTGATATGAAAGAAAGCTGGTGGTAGCCCACTAAATTCATATAATGTCCATTAACAAGTTGCAGTCCGTGGTTTGAAAATCACTGCACTAGACCTTTGCTGAAATAGGCAGATCTTATTACTGAGAATTTATTATCTTAGCTCCAGCAGTACCCAGGCTTTGAGGTTTTCTAAGGATACAAAAGCTGTCGTAACCCTATCCCTTCCACTATTACTCTAAAATTCTGGTCCTCCTTTTAAATAAATTCACTAATGGCCTTTTGTGCAGTACCAACTGCCCTCAAGTGTTTGCTAATGAACTGACCACTTATATCAGTCCCAGCTCAAAGAACCCACTCCTTTAAATACCGGAATCTAATCCCATCCATCTGTTCAGTGATTTTGTCTCTCATGGATTGTCAGGTATATCAGCTAGCAATTCAATGCAAATCTGTCAGAAAGTAAAATTACAAATCTTATAAAAAGATGCTGGATATCTTGAAGTCAGCACACACACACACACAAGTGCCGTTTATTGCGGCACTATTCACAATAGCAAATACTTGGAATCAACCCAAATGGCCATCAGTAACAGACTGGATTAAGAAAATGTGGCACATATACACCATGGAATACTGTGCAACCATAAAAAAGGATGAGTTTGTGTCCTTTGCAGGGACATGGATGCAGCTGGAAACCATCATTCTCAGCAAACTATTGCAAGAACAGAAAACCAAACACCGCATGTTCTCACTCATAGGTGGGAATTGAACAATGAGATCGCTTGGACACAGGAAGGGGAACATCACACACCAGGGCCTATTATGGGGAGGGGGAAGCGGGGAGGGGGGAGAGATGGCATTGGGAGTTATAACTGATGTAAATGACGAGTTGATGGGTGCTGACGAGTTGATGGGTGCAGCACACCAACATGGCACATGTATACATATGTAACAAACCTGCACGTTGTGCACATGTACCCTAGAACTTAAAGTATAATAATAATACAAAAAAAAGAATAATAATAAAATGAACACCCAGATACCTTAAAAAAAAAAAACAAAACTGATGAGGATCTGGTAGACCAGTCCACAATTGAAGAGGAGAAAAATAAATATGAATAATGATTTTAAAAGTGGTTCAAAACAGAATGACTTAAATACCAAGTGATTAAGGAAAAGCCTTTGGAAACACTAATGAAGTCCTTGAATATTTTGGCAAAATCAACCCTCTTAAAGATCATAGTACAAATATCTCACAGGAAGTGAAACACACCATCTTGAAATATCATGCAATTTTGTTTGAAAAATTAGGCCCAAAACAAAAGCCATGAATCCTTTATATATTTTTTGTTTTAAGAATTAATGCATTGTTATATCTGGCACTCAATTTTATTAAATGAGACAAAATATGTAGTCAATAGCTTTTAGTTATTCAAGCTAGCATCCTAATCAAACCCTACTCCTTCCACTATTACTCTAAAATTTTGGCCCCCTTTTTAAATAAATTCACTAGTGGCCTTTTGTGCAGTACCAACTGCCCTCGAGTAATAAGAACCTCCTGTATACCTCTTTGTTTCCTCAGTGCCAGGCATACAGAAGGAGTTTAATAGATGTTTGTTAATTGATTGATTGTGAAATCCTCCTCTGCCTCCAGCCTCAGTTCCCTCCAATCCAACCAGTACATTTTCAGTCCTCCCTAAAATTCTTTAGTAAATTCCCATCAACCACAGAAAAAAGTCCAATTCCTCAGCATAGCTTATAAAACCTTTATAATCTGACCTTGTCCTATTTGTCCTCAGACTCTGGCCACATTTCACTACTTGTGGTTCTACAAATGTTCTGTACTTTCTTGCTGCCAGACTTTCATTATTTCCTCTACTTGGAATTTTCTATCCCCACCAATGGGAAAGCAAACTCCTATTACTAATTCTGTACCCCACACTACCTCGTATGTAATGCTAGCACTCTGACCACACTGCATTATAACTACTTCCTGCCTTGTTTCCAGCAGTTTTTATCATAAAAAGTTTTGTTTATAAAAGTAACACAATCACGTTAGAGAAAATATAGGAAAAAGAAAAGATGTGGGTATATTATATAAGTGTGTACATATAAAAATATAGGACTGGATGCTGTGGCTCACGCCTGTAATCCTAGCACTCTGGGAAGATGAGGTGGGAGGATCACCTGAGGCCAGGAGTTCGAGACCAGCCTAGGCAACATAAGGAGACCCCCATCTGTACAAAAAAAAAATTTTAATTTAGCCAGGTGGCCTGGGCACAGTGGCTCATGCCTGTAATCTCAGCACCTTGGGAGGCTGAGGCAGGCAGGTCACCTGAGGTCAGGGGATCGAGACCAGCCTGGCCAAAATAGCAAAACGCCATCTCTACTAAAAGTACAAAAATTAGCCAGGTGTGGTGGCATGTGCCTGTAGTCCCAGCCACTCAGGAGGCTGAGGCAGGAGAATCACTTGAACCCGGGAGGTGGAGGTTGCAGTGAGTCAAGGTCGCGCCATTACACTCCAGCCTGGGCAACAAGAGTGAAACTCTGTCTCAAAAAAAAAAAGAAAAAAAAAAATTTCGGCAGGTGTGGTGGTGTGCAGCTGTGGTCCCAGCTACTTGGCTGAGGTGAGAGGATCACTTGAGCACAGAAAGCTGTGGCTGCAGTAAACCCTGATTGTGCCACTGCACTCCAGCCTATGTGACAGAGTGAAACTCTTGTCTCAGGAAAAAAAAAAATA
>NW_012118254.1:847184-850771 GCF_000951035.1 Colobus angolensis palliatus
TGGGGTTTCACCATGTTGGCCAGAACAGTCTCGATCTCTTGACATGGTGATCTGCCCGCCTCGGCCTCCCAAAGTTCTGGGATTACAGGCGTGAGCCACCGCGCCCGGCCAATAGCCACCATTTTTAATGGTTTTATAATATCCCTTCAAGTGGATATGTTGCAGTATACTACCTAACCCACTGTTGTTGAATATTTGGGTCTCCCTCCTGCCCCTTTTTTGGCTACTATAAGTAATAGAGAAAGTACCCTCTTCACAAACACATCTTTACCATATTTTGGGTCGGTTTACTTCCTTAGAATAGATTACCAAGAGTAATAGACGTTTTCAAAGATCTTCCTTTATTTGGCTCATATTTGTAGGAGGGAAAAAAATATATATACAATCCCTTGATATCTGTGGGGGATTGGTTCCTGGACCCCTGCAGATACTAAAATCCACGCACACTCCAATCCCACAGTCGGCCCCATGGAACCCGCAGATGATAAAAGTCAGTGCTCTGTATATGTGGGTTTCACATTTGGTAAATACTGTATTTTCTATCTGTATTTGGTTGCAGATGCAGAACCTGTTGATATGGAGGGCTGACTGTATTTATAGAAAAAAATCTACATATGAATAAATCCCCACAGTTCAAACCTGTGTTGTTCAAGGGCTAACTGCTAATATTTCAATTCGTCTATTTATTAGTGATGCTAAATATTTTATCATGCTTGTTTAATGTTTCCTCTTTTGTGAATTGTCTATTTGTGTTTTTTGTTCATTTATCTGAGTATTAGTGTTTAAAAAAATCAATTAGAACAGTTAGAGATTTTAACTCTTTATTACATTTGCTGTAATTTTGGGGGTTCTCTTTCTATCTTGGTAAAATTTTAGCTACAAAATAATATAATATCGTTACAGAAATTTTGAAAACTGGAGAAAAATATGTTTAAAAAATCATCAATAATTCTGCCTATTAATATGGTGGATAGGAGGCAGGACTAGCTTACAGCTCCTGATCCGATGAACAGAACAGCACGTGGAGACTCACATCATGAACTTTTGCTCCTGGAACTACCGCAGAAACACACCAGGGTAACCAAGAAAATCCATAGACCCTTTGAAGGAACTGGATCACTGCTGCAGGCTCCCTGAGATGCCGAACAACTGTAAGTTGGCTTGCTTTCTCAACAGGGAGGCTCATGGTCTGGGGCAAGTTCTCAGCCCTGGTCACTGGTTGACTGGAAACAGACTCAGTGCTGTTGGGAGCGGGGAGAGGGGTAGGGGCGGGGGAGGAACGGTGGGAGTGAGACCGGCCTCTAGGACTGCAGGCTGCATGGGAGCAGGGTGAAGCCTGTGCCTGCCGGCTTTCCTTCACTTTCCTGGAGACCCGTATGACTCAGCAGAGGCAGCCATAATCCCCTTGGGAATATAACTCCACTGGACTGGGAACCACACCCCCTTCCCCCACAGCAGGCCCCACCCAAGGAGACTCTGAGCTCAGACACACACCTACCCCTGCCTCCACCTGGTGGTCTTTCTCTACCTGCCCCAATAGACAAAGACAAAGGTCATAATCTCTTGGGAGTTCTATGACCCTGCCAGCTGCCTGAGAAACCTGAATACTTAAACAGGTGTCCCCAGGCAAGTTTGCATCCTCCCTATACGACCACAGCTGATGCGTTCTTGAAGGCGCCACCTCCTGGCTGGAGGCCAACCAACACAAAACCAGTGCACTGAAGAAAAACACAACTAAGGACCCTCCACTGCACTCTCCTGCTACCTCCACTGGAGCAGGTTCTGGTATCCACAGCTGCCAAGACCTGAAGACAGATCACATCACAGTACTCTTGGCAGACACTCCCCAGTACCAGGTGGGAGCCCGGTAGCTCTGCTGGGTGGCTAGACCCAGAAGAGCAAAAACAATCACTACAGTTCAGCTCTCAGGGAGCCCCCCATTCCTAGGGGAAGGAGGAGAATGACACATCAAAGGAGCACCCCGTGGGACAAGAGTCTGAACAGCAGCCTGTGAATCCTAGATCTTCCCTCAGATATAGTCTACCCAAATGAGAAGGAACCAGAAACACAATTCTGGTAACATGACAAAACAAGGTTCTTTAACATCCCCAAAAGATCATACCAGCTCACCAGCAATGGTTCCAAACCAAGACAAAATCCCTGAATTGCCAGAAAAAGAATTCAGAAGGTAGATTATTAAGCTAATCAAGGAGCCACCAGAGAAAGGTGAAGTCCAACTTAAAGAAATCAAAAACATAATACAGGATATGAAAGGAAAATTCTTTGGTGAAATGGAGAGCATAAATAAAAAATAATCACAACTTCTGGAAATTAAGGACACACTTAGAGAAATGCAAAATGCACTGGAAAGTCTCAGCAATAAAATTGAACAAGCAGAAGAAAGTACTTCGGAGCTCAAAGACAAGGCTTTTGAATTAACCCAATCTGTCAAACACATAGAGAAAAAAAATTTTAACAAATGAACAAAGCCTCCAAGAAGTTTGGGACTATGTTAAATGTCCAAAACCTAAGAATAATTTGTGTTCCCAAGGAAGAAGATAAATCTAAAAGTTTGGAAAACATATTTGAGGGGATAATTAAGGAAAACTTCCCCAGCCTTGCTAGAGATCTCGACATCCAAACACAAGAAGTTCAAAGAATACCTGGGAAATTCATTGCCAAATGATCATCAACTAGGCATATAGTCATCAGTTACCTAAAGTCAAGATGACGGAAAGAATCTTAAGAGCTGTGAGGCAAAAGCATCAGGTAACCTATAAAGGAAAACCTATCAGATTAACAGCAGATTTCTCAGCAGAAACCTTAAAAGCTGGAAGGGATTGGGGTCCTATTTTTAGCTTCCTTTTTTTTTTTGATTGAGACGGAGTCTCGCTCTGTCACCCAGGCTGGAGTGCAATGGCCAGATCTCAGCTCACTGCAAGCTCTGCCTCCCAGGTTTACGCTATTCTCCTACCTCGGCCTCCCGAGTAGCTGGGACTACAGGCGCCCGCCACCTCGCCTGGCTAGCTTTTGTGTTTTTAGTAGAGATGGGGTTTCACCATGTTCGCCAGGATGGTCTCGATCTTCTGACCTTGTGATCCGCCTGTCTCGGCCTCCCAAAGTGCTGGGATTACAGGGTTGAGCCACCGCGCCCAGCCATCCTCCTTAAACAAAACAATTATCAACCAAGAATTTTGTATCCAGTGAAATTAAACTTCATAAATGAAGGAAAGATACAGTCTTTTCCCGACAAAAAAAAATGCTGAGACAATTTGCCACTACAAAGCCAGCACTACAAGAATTGCTAAAACTACCACTAAATCTTCAAACAAATCCTCAAAATAAACTGAAATAGAACATCCTTAAAGCATAAATCTCACAGGACCTATATAACAATAATACAATTTATAAAAACCAAGATATTCAGGCAACAACTGGCATGGTGAATAGAATAGTACCTCAATCTCAATACTAACATTGTATGTAGCCTAAATGCTCCACCTAAAAGAGAATTTTAGACCAATATCCCTGATGAACATCGATGCAAAAATCCTCAATAAAATACTAGCAAACCGGATTCAGCAGCA
>NW_012118254.1:853034-880448 GCF_000951035.1 Colobus angolensis palliatus
AAAAAAAAAAAAAAAAAAAAAAGAATATACCCAACCAAGGACATGAAAGACTTCTACAAGGAAAACTACAAAACACTGCTGAAAGAAATCATAGACAACACAAACAAATGAAAACACATTCCATGCTCATGGATGGGTAGAATGAATATTGTGAAAATGACCATACTGCCGAAAGCAATCTACAAATTCAGTGCAATTTCCATCTAAATACCACCATCATTCTTCACAGAAATAGAAAAGACGATCCTAAAATTCATATGGAACCAAAAAAGAGCCCACATAGCCAAAGCTAAGACTAAGCAAAAAGAACAAATCTAGAGGCATCACATTACACGACTACAAACTATAAGGCCATAGTCTCCAAAACAGCATGATACTGGTATAAAAATAGGCACATAGACCAATGGAACAGAATAGAGAACCCGGAAATAAAGTCAAATGCTTACAGCCAACTCATCTTTGACAAAGCAAACAAAAACATAAAGTGGGGAAAGGACACCGTATTCAACAAATGGTGCTGGGATAATTGGCAAGCCACATGTAGAAGAATGAAACTGGATCCTCATCTCTCACCTTATCAAAAAATCAACTCAAGATGGATCAAAGACTTAAATCTAAGACCTGAAACTATAAAAATTCTAGAAGATAACATTGGAAAAACCCTTCTAGACATTGGCTTAGGCAAAGAATTCATGACCAAAGACCCCAAAGCAAATACAACAAAAACAAAGATAAACAGAGGAAACATAATTAAGCTAAAAAGCTTCTGCACAGCAAAAGAAATAATCAGCAGAGTTAACAAACAACCCACAGAGTGGGAGAAAATCTTCATAATCTATACATCTGACAGAGGACCAATATCCAGAATTACAAAGAACTCAAACAAATCAGCAAGAAAAAAGCAAACAATCTCATTTAAAAGTGGGCTAAGGACATGAACAGACAATTCTCAGAAGAAGATATACCAATGGCCAACAAACATATGAAAAAATGCTCAACATCATTAGTGATCAGGAAAATGCAAATCAAAGCCACAATGTGATACTACCTCACTCCTGCAAGAATGGCCATAATCAAAAAATCAAAAAATAATAGATGTTGTTATGGATGTGGTGAAAAGGGAACACTTTTACACTGCTGGTGGGAATGTAAACTAGTACAATCAGTATGGAAAACAGTGTGGAGACTCCTTAAAGAACTAAAAGTAGATCCAGCAATCCCACTACTAGGTATCTATCCAGAAAAAAAAGAAGTCATTATACAAAAAAGATACTTGCACACACATGTTTATAGCAGCACAATTTGCAAATGCAAAAATATGGAACCAGCCCAAATGCCCATCAATCAGCAAGTGGATAAAGAAAATGTGGTATATATACGCCATAGAATACTACTCAGCCATAAAAAGGAATGAGATAATGGCATTCACAGCAACCTGCCTGGAATTGGAGACTATTACTCTAAGTGAAGTAACTCAGTGATGGAAAACCAAACGTTGTATGTTCTCACTCATGTGGAAGATAAGCTATAAGGACACAAAGGCATAAGAACAACACATTAAACTTTGGGGACTCAGGGAAAAGGATGAGGGGTGGTGAGGGATAAAAGACTACACATTGGGTACAGTGTACACTGCTTGGGTGATGGGTGCACCAAAAGCTCAGAAACACCACTAAATAACTTACTCATGTAACCAAACACCACCTGTTCTCCAAAAGCCTATTGAAATAAAAAAAAAAATAAAAAACTGTAAAAGGAAAATTAAATTAAAAAATAAAAAATACTTGGGAGAAAAAATAATTCTGTCACTATATTATTGTTACTCTAAGATAACCACTGTTATTCCCACCAGTCTTTCTCTCTTCATATATTTCATATATGTTTTACAAAGCTGTGATTACAGTGTGCATGCATTTTTAAGACCTGTTTTTTTTTTTTTTTTTTTCTTTTCCTGAGACAGTCTTACTTTGTCACCTAGGCTGGTGTGCAGTGGCACGATTTCGGTTCTCTGCAACCTCTGCCTCCTGGGTTTAAGCGATTCTCCTGCCTCAGCCTCCCAAGTAGCTGGGATTACAGGTGCCTGCCACCACATCTGGCTAATTTTTGTATTTTTAGTAGAGACAAGGTTTCACCATGTTGGCCAGGCTGGTCTTAACCTCTTGACCTCAGGTGATCCACCTGCCTCGGCCTCCCAAAGTGCTTGGATTACAGGCATGAGCCACTGCGCCCAGCCAAGACCTGCTTTTTTATTGACACACATAAAGTATTTGTCTGAAGTTCCCTATAATCCTTATAATCATTATTTAAAATAACAGCATAAGGCTGGGCATGGTGGCATACAACCGTAATCCCAGCACTTTGGGAGGGCAAAGTGGGTTGACTGCTTGAGCCCAGGAGTTAGAGACCAGCCTGGACAACATGGCAAGACCCCATCTCTACAAAAAAAGCCAGGTGTGGTGGTGTGCTCCTGTAGTCCCAGCTACTCAGGAGGCTGATGTGGGAGGACTGCTTGATCTTTGGGGAGCAGAGGTTGCAGTGAGCCGAGACCACGCAAATGCACTCCAGCCTGGGTGACAGAGCAAGACCCTGTCTCATAAGTAAATAATACATAAATAAATAAAAACAAAAAGCTTTTGCACAGAAGGAAAAAAGTAAAACAATAGGATAATATTCTAGGGAGTAGATTCACCATTCCTTTATTGCTAGGCATTCATGTTATTTTAGTTTTTAAAATTTTATAAATAACACTGATAAATACCTTCATGAAAATAATTTGTTTCCTATATTAAAAAAAAATTAGGTCACATTCCCAGAAGTAAGATTACCCGATCAAAGGGCATTACTACACATTGGCTACCAAAATGCTTTCTTCCAAACCACACCCACTAGGAAACTGAGTACCATCTTTTTCAATAGTGTTAAATATAGGCTTAAAAACTGGTGGCTCATGCCTGAAATCCCAGCACTTTGGGAGGCCGAGGCGGGAGGACATGAGGTCAGGAATTCGAGTCCAGCCTGACCAACATGGTGAAACCCCGTCTCTACTAAAAATACAAAAATTAGCTGGGCATGGTGGCACACGCCTGTAATCCCAGTTACTAAAGAGGCTGAGGCAGGAGAATCGCTTGAATCTGGGAGGCAGGGTTGCAGTGAGCTGAGATCGCACCACTGCACTCCAGCCTGGACAACAGAGTTGAGATTCTGTCTCAAAGAAAAAGAGCTTACCTAATGGTTTTAATTTGCAATTCTTTGATTAGTAGTGATGAACATTTTCCGATGTTTTCCAGTTGTACTTAAACTCCTTTGTAAATTGTCTATTCATGTTCTTTGTGCAGATTTCTTCTTATACATTATATTGTAAGAGGGGGTTAGATAATACAAGCCTACTACACTTTGTCATATTTATGAAACATAGGCTTTTCCAGTCTGTGTTTAGATTTCATTTTAAAAATAGCCAAAAAACTTTTAAAAGTTGTTTTGGTTTTAAAATTTTATACAGTCAGGTTTGATCTTTTCCTTCGTGATTTTTAAAAATTACTTTCTAAGCTTAGAAAATTCTTCCCTTTTAGAAGCTTGATAAATATCCATTCACTCTAGTTTTTTAAATTTGCTTTCTTTAATATTTAACTCTTCAATCTAGCTGTCACTCATTTTAGTTTATTACAGTAGATGAGTGTATAATGGTACAAGCTGTCACAATACCATTCATTTACTCAACAGACCTTTCAATTCCTATGCACTTGCAATGTATCCTTTGTAATAGATTAAATTCTATATAACTGGTCTCTTTGTTGGAGGTGGGGTGTACTATAAGCTATCTGTCTAATTTTGTACCAGTGTTTTCATTATTGTAGTTTTGGATGCTTACTATCTAATAGCATTAGTCCTTCATTACTCTTCTTTTGTAGAATATTCTTTGAGAATCATCCTTTTTAAGCTTTCAAATGCAATTATTTGCTGTCTTATTCCTAAGATATACATTTCTTACAGGTAGAATTGGTTTATTTCCTTAGACTAGACTGCCAAGAATATTGTTACTGGGCCAACTGGTATGAACATTTTTTCCCATTCTTAACACTTCCAAAGTTTTCAAAGGGGGTTGTACTAATTTCGCTGTAATCCTTCCACCACCTGGATATTTTGAAATAAATTTTTTTTCAACTTGGTAGGGGAAACAATATATTTTGCTTCAATTTCTATATCTCTGCTTATTGGTGATGATAAACATACATTTGACATATAGTAGGTGCTTAATCAGTGCTTGCTCAATGAATAAATGGCATGTGTGAATCTGTACATATATTTGGAGATGGGAAGTTTAAACAAATATTGTGATTATAATAGGTAAATGCTGGCTAGATGTAAGTTTGTAGCCTAAATGCCTGTAGTCCATCTACAGAGAGGTTCTAGATATGCCAAGAACACCCTGGAATTCAGACCTAGATTGGGGAAATCTCTAGAGACTCTCTGTAATTTATATTTATCACAGGCATGTCCGTTTCCATGCAGGAGCAGCTGAAAGATGTCTAAAACAGTTAAGGCAATATATGTGGGTATCCCCATGTCTGTGTGCAGCCCAGAAGCAGCCATGATTGGGTCAAGACAGAGTGTACTTCCTTTGGCAGCAAAACAGTAATAAGAAGCAGAGTACCCCACTGGAAAATGACCCAGGCCCTAGTAGGCTTTCTGCAGTGAATTTAATTGCATAATAAACTGGATGTGATTCATAGAAGCAAGCCTTTTCTATGAAGCCACACTACTTTTCTTCTCAATTTGCTAAGCCCAAGAGGACCTAGAAGTCTTTCATTCAGAGAAGCTTAATTTTCTCCTTTCATTCTGTACCTGGGAGGGGAGAGGGTCATTTTTTTTTTTCCTCCTAGCAATCATTGTCTGTATTTTGAACTTAAAAAAAAAAAAAAAAGGCAGCCTGGGTGCAGTGACTTTCATGTGCAGTGCCAGCACTTTGCGAGGCCAAGGCAGGAGGATCACTTGAGGCCAGGAATTTGAGACCAGCCTGGGCAACACAGCAAGACCTCATCTCTACAAAAAATACAAAAATTATCCAAGTGTGGTGGCACGTGCCTGTAGTCCTAGCTACCTAGAAGGCTGAGGTGGGAAGATCCCTTGAATCCAGGAGTTCGAGACTGCAGTGAGCTATGATTGCACCACTGCACTCCACCCAGCCTTGGTGACAGAGAGAGACCGTCTCGAAAACACAAAACAAGAAAGAAAGAAAGAGGCCAGGTGTGGTGCATGCCTGTAATGCCAGTACCTTGGGAGGCTGAGGATAGAGGATCCCTTGAGCCTGGGAGTTCAAGATCAGCCTAGGAGTTCAAGATCAGCAACATAGGGAGACATTGTCTTTATTAAAAAAACAAACAAACAACAACAACAAAGCAAGCAGGCAAGCAAGCAAAAGCTAAGAAAAGGCAGCTTGTCTCTGTTTTTAAGACCACATAAGACTCATTACTAAAACACTGGTTTCCTTTGCTCTGTTGCCAAACTAGTAAATTCTAGCAGTAAACTTTTTCAAGGACTTCCTTGGCCACAAAATCTGTCAATTTGATAGAAAAAATTCTGTTATTATCTTAATCTGCATATGCTGAAGTTGTGCTGTGTTTTATTCTGAAAAACAAACTGTGGTTTTCTCTTGACTCAAGAGCACCTAAGAGTATCAAGGTCACTGTTGATTGCATGAACAATTGATTTGTGAATGATGCATTGGCAATTACTACTACAGTGACTTCATTTCTCTCAGACAGAGGATTGATAAATTCAGAGTTTTAAAAAATCCTTCTTCTTCAATGTGGATTAAGTACTACAGAAATATCAAGGAAAGTTCCAAATGCTGAAGAAGGCCCAGCAATCCTTCTCAGACAGACTACTGCAGTTTGACATGTTAACATAAAACACTAGAAGGTGGCTAGGTGCGGTGGCTCACCCCTGTAATCCCAGCACTTTGGGAGGCCGAGGCAGGCAGATCACCTGAGCTCAGGAGTTTAAGACCAGCCTAGCCAACATGGTAAAACCCCGTCTCTACAAAAATACAATAATTAGCTGGGCATGATGGTGGGTGCCTATAATCCCAGCTACTCAGGAGGCTGAGGCAGGAGAATCACTTGAACTGGGAAGGCCGAGGTTGTAGTAAGCCGAGATCACGCCACTGCACTCCAGCCTGAGCAACAGGGTGAGACCCTGTCTCAAAAACAAACAAACAAATAAACAAATGAACACTCCAAAGGACTTCTCCTCTAACTCCAAGAAGCACCTAGGAAGAGCCTTTTCACAAGCCCTTTGTCTTTGAGAGACATCTACCTCTGGGTTGCTACTTTCCTTAGAGGTGGCAGCATAAGCCCTCTTCTTGATGTTCACCCTTTTGTTTTAGACCTATTCGCATCAATTTTCCACCTTTTCAAAAATCTGTTTGCCACTTCTTTTAAGAACTAGCTCTAAAATTCACTTCCACCAAGACTTCCATGATTAATTTCTTTCTACTGATAAGTCTCTTCAGCTCATACACATATTCCATTGGTACCATAACTAATGTTCTCTATTCTAATTTTGTTAATGTTTCTGGACTGTAAGTCCCTTGAAGACAGGGGAATTTCTAGAAAGCAGAAAAGGAATTTAGAGACTGTCTAGTTGTATCCTTTGTTCATTTTATTGATGAAGAAACTGAGGCCTAGGGAGGGTAATCAGTCCAAGTCAGTTAGGCAAGTTAGCAGAAAAACTAGGTGTAGAGCCCAGGTGTCCTGACTTTGAGCAGTGTGTTTTCCACTATATTAGGTAATCTTTTTTCTATTTCACTTGGATTTCTTCAGAATGCCTTGTAAAGTGCCACATATACACACGTCTCTCTGTAAATGTCAATACAATAAGCATAAGAGTTTATATAACTGAGAAACTGACTCAAGGAAAGAGTCAGAAAACAGAAAGGTTATTTTTCTTACTTCTTTGCATGATGCCAGCCTCCAGACCAGTTAATTGCTACTTTGCACATTCCGTCGATCAGGCATTGGGCAGCTGTGATTGTAGCCCCTCCTACAGCTGCTGCATAGTCAAATATCCCTTTAGTGGCTGGGCAGTCATAACCTTAGGGCAAAAATCAGAAGAACTGGTTAAAAGATGAACTGGAAAAAGAGGAGGAATAGGTTGAGGTGTGACAACAACCTAACCTACTAAAAGGCCACTGTGCTAATAACAGCTCCAAGTGAGACAGAAACAATTCCAATGTTGGGGATATAATTTTTTAAAAGGTTAGAGCTAGAAAGGATAAACCTTCCTGATGAACTAGTCACAGGCTATAGATAGAGAAACCAAGGTGATATGTCTTGTCAGTGGTCACACAGAGCCAGGCCTGGGACTCAGCTCTCTTGACCCTCCAGTTCAATGTTCCTCTGCTAAACCATGCTGTTTTTCTAGACTATCCTGCTGGTCACTTACAGTTTTAAAAAATGCAGCTGTTTAATGAGGGATGAGGTAGAAAACTTAGCCAGAACATAAATCTGTATTCTAGTTAAAATATAAGGTCACAGGACAGCTAAATCAGTATATATATAGCCAGACCAGATCTGAGCACTGCCAATAGGCCTAAGCAACTGAAATGTTTTCTTTCATCTAACCCATCATGTGGTTTTGCTCAACTCATATGGTTTGCTTGTTTAGTGAGTTATATGTGGCTAAACCAAAAGATTAAGATCGACAGTTAACACATGACTTCTTAATGAAAAAATATTTAAAAATCATACAAGTTATAAAAAAATTAGGCTGTCCATCTCCCATCACTGCCTGGTAATGACTTTACCTAGCCCATATTCTATGGAGTCCGGATGATCATCATCGCCCTCTTGGCTGACCTTCTGGAGATGCTGCAGATAAGCATCAGTGTGGAAGGTGGCCATCTCCTCCATGGAGGCCACTTTGGGCTTAACTATCCTAATAATAACAGAGAGAACAAAGAGAGGTGAGTGAGTCAGACCCAGTGTATGCCAGAAGCTAGAAACAGAAGCAAGCAGTCTGAGAAGAAAATACAAGTCTCAACTTCTTGTTCCAATAGGCTAGAGTAATAAACACATTCTGTTCTTCCACTGCTCTGTGCGATCTTTACTGCCTCACATCTACAGTAGTGACTCTATTAATAAAGGGTAAGAGGATAGATTTTCCCTTGAGTTTATAGGTAGGTAAACAAAAGTAATTATATTCAAGTTAGACAAATAATCAGGTATCAGACAGACTTTACCCTGTGAGTTACAACTTTCAGGACAAACTAATAGGCAGGGATATTTTCATTTGAACTAGTTGCTAATTGGGCTATCTAATCCTTTCAGCTGTATCTTTATTTTAATAGGCAGCTATTGAACCAGTTGCTAATTGGGCTATCTAATCCTTTCAGCTGTATCTTTATTTTAATAGGCAGCTATGTTATCATGCATTTTGAATCTGGAGTCAGATTTGGAGTCAGAGAATTGGGTTCCTGTTCTAACTCTGTACTTACTAGCTCTATAACCTCAGGTAAGTTGACTGTTCCAGAGTTCAGTTTTCTTATTTGTAAAATGGGGAACTTTATGGGACTTATGTGAAGATAAAAGGATAACACATACAAAAATGCTTGGTGGATAACTATCATTCTATTAACGGATTAAAAACGGGCAATTCAAAATGTAATGTTTCTAGACTTGAACCCTCCTATCTGCCTCTGAGAGCAAGGCGAGAAGGGGCAAAATGGTTGGAACTGGGCTTCACTTGGAACCTCTCAACCTACTCCTCACAAAAAATGACAAATAGAAGCAAGTGAGGGAATAAAGGGAGCTAACCCAATAAGAGGCCTTCCCACATCTAACCTCTAGCTGCCTATCCCCCATTTCCTCTTCTTGACCCCACAGCTGTCACTACTGTTCTCTAGCCCTTGCCACTTAAAGGGTGGTCTGTAGACTAGGAGCATCAGCATCCCCCAGGTGCTTGTTAGAAATGCAGAACTTCAGACTTGCCTCAGACCTGAGTCAGAATTTGATCATTTTTAAACAAGATGATTTTTAACAAGAAGATTTTTAACATGATGATTTTTAAACAAGATAACGTATTTTAAGGTAATTCATATACACATTCAAGTTGAAGGAGCCCTGACCTGGGCCACAGGGAGGCAGCAGTGGTTTTAAATGTCTGCTGAATGGGAGCACAGCCATGAGTTTATGATGAATTAATATGACTATACAGGCTACTACTATCACCAAGGTAGCTGGAAGAAATCCTGTGGTTTGGCCTCAAAACTGAAATACATAGCCATGACTCAAGAATTCTTGCTTCTTCTTAAAGAAGACACATCTATACCATCAGAGGTGAAAAATCTACCCATTAGAATAAAAATTTTATAATATCTTGGACCGTATTTCCCAGTCCTAAAAGCTCCCTCTTCTAGTACCCTTCCATTTATTTTGTTAAATGTTAAATGTTACTGAAAGCCTCCCTATTTAACAGTAAACAAACTGGACAGTTTTGCTTTGCTTTGATATCTTGTTTGTCATAAAATAATTTTTTGAAATGTTAAATAACTTTAATGGAAGGCATATAGTTACTATGTTAACCAAACCATATGGGTTAAAAAATGGTTTAAAATGGGTGTGGTGGCATGTGCCTGTAGTCCCAGCTACTCCGGAGGCAGAGGCAGGAGGTACAAAATGATTTTGTTAATAATAAGAATAAAATCTGAAAGACTATTACATTACCTTCTGGAAGATAAATGAAGCATAGCACACCAGCTGGTATGGGCACTTACCTATTTGGCCAGAAATTGTCATAAGTAATCCTATATGTGGCAGGGTTATATTTGCTCTTACAATGGCACCAAATACAGAAATGGCAATAAACAGCAAGTTCATGTTTTTGGAAGAAACAGCTCTCTCTTGAGTTCTGGCTCAGTCTTAGCAGTTTTCTTTGGTCTTGACCTGTCTCCAGCCTCACCCATTAAAGTTTGGTGGTGGTGGTGGGTTGTCTAAAAGTCTTAGGTTGAACTTACACCCTCAAATCTGGTTTAGAATGAAACAAAATCAAAAGAAAAACGGAACACCTCCTAGCTGAACACCTTTTTGTATCAGACTGGTTTTAATACCCAAATGTACTTAAAATCTCCACAATGCACTGAACCTACCCCTGAGATACTTAACTAAGCAATTGAGCTATATTTCTAATGAACCTTAACTGCTTCCTGCACTTTCCACTTCCCCGTCCCAAGTTTTCTTTTCTCTCTTTTTTATTTATTTATTTATTTATTTATTTTTGAGACGGAGTTTCACTCTTGTTGCCCAGGCTGGAGTGCAATGGTGCAATCTCTGCTCACTGCAACCTCCACCTCCTGGGTTCATGCGATTCTCCTGCCTCAGCCTCCCGAGTAGCTGGGACTACAGGCACCTGCTATCACACCCAGCTAATTTTTTTGTATTTTTAGTAGAGCTGGGGTTTTGCCATGTTGGGCAGGCTGGTCTCAAACTACTGACCTCAGGCGATCCACCCACCTAGGCCTCCCAAAATGCTGGGATTACAGGCATGAGCCATGCTCCTGGCCCCCCAAGTTTTCTTAATTCTTCAAGAGCTTTCTTGGGATTACAGGCAGATTACAAACACTGTGAATACTCTCACAGAAAACTAAAATAATTTTTTCAAGAGACCGTTCTCTTCCTTGCTCCACTGTGAAGCAGGATATTAAGGCTACGAACACCTAGCTTCAGGGCTACGTTCAAGAAAGACAACTTACCTCATTTGCTTATGCAGTGCATATGCTTCAATCAAAGAATGTACCATACTGGCCTAAAAACATCAGCGGAAAAAAAAAAAAAAAGCAGAAATAGTCTTAAAAGTTTAATTCAGCAAAATCCCCGTCAATCTCATTATCCTGAACAAAGGAACGGATTAACTTTGTTTCAACTGGCTTCCCTTCTGTTAACAGTTACAATACACTTTAGACAATACAGATACAAAGTATCAAAATCTCTCAGGTGAAAGCTACCAGGCCTTAGGCAGGTGATGGAACACTTTCCCCCTGCAGCTTGTTTTCCCACGACTTCAGCGGTCCCCTAGGAGTGGAAACTGCGTCCTCTCCCCTCCTCCGTACCCCCTCCCCCACTCCTACCTGTCCGTTGGGCGTCCCGCAGAGACATGCTGAGCTCTCAGAAACAAGATGAGAACACTTCCTTCTGATACAGCTTTAGGTATCTGATACAGCTACTCGAAATTTCTGAAGATTTCCCCCAGCCCAGTGTCCTCTCCGCTTCCTAACGTTCTTTCGTCTACTGCCCCCACCCCCACCACAAAAGCCCATGGTCTTTCATCCCGACTTCTCTTACCCGTTTGGGGATCTTGGCCAGGGAGTCACACATACTGACATACTCGGGACTATAGATGTAAACCGGGATCAGCGACTGCCCACTGTCCGCCGGTTCCTCCGGCTCCTCCATCTTCCACTTAAAACCGTTCCGCAGGCACCTTCCAGATCTGGCTTTTTTCGGACTCGGCCAGGGCTCCAGTTCCTGCTCCTCTGATCGGCCGCAGCGGTGCTCCCTGGTCAACATTCCCTCCTATTCTTGAGATCGCTGGAGACACTAGCCCCACTCCCCATCCTATTGAAGGAATAGATGGGACTTCCCAGACCAGACTCCCCTCATTTAGCGACCACAGTTCAAGAAAAAGGGTTTGGCAGATATAAAAGTCCAAATAGCTGTCAATTAGGATCGATTGTTTTATGGCACAAATAAATAGGGTCAAAACTAACCATCCTTGTTGCCCTACGGGGCCATTTGAGATGAAGTCAGACCAGTTTCATAGCATGCTGGGAGATGTAGTTTCCAGAGGTTTGAGCAACGGAAGAGTCTAGGCTAACCATTAAAATAACCGCGATTTTGAGTTTTAGCGCTAAGACCAAAAAAAAAAAAAAAAAAAAAAAAAAAAAAAAGAGAGGCTGAGGCAGGAGAATGGCATGAACCCAGGAGGCGGCGCTTGCAGTGAGCCGAGATCGCGCCACTGCACTCCAGTCTGAGCAACAGTGCAAGACTCCGTCTCAAAAAAAAAAAAAAAAAAAAAGTAGCCTCAACTCTTTAATTGTTTCAATCTGCAAACACATCTATTTCATCCATTTAACCATATAAACACAGATAGAATGTGGCCACCTAGAGCCCCCACCATCCAGTTACATCAGCTGCCTATCCTAAGGATAGGCTTTTTTTTTTTTTTTTTTTGGTGGGGGCGCTATTTAATGGCACAAATGGTTTGAAAAGTTTACACAGTAAATTCTGTGATGCAATTTTGTAGTTCATTTCTTTTCATCATTAACTATCCATGTCCACATGAAAGTTGACAATCTCAATAATTTACTCTGGCAAATCTGATAGCACTTTCCCAAGAGACTGGCTGGTGCAGTGGAAATTGCTTGGTAGATTCCAATCGAGCAATGATGTCAAATGTAACTCCTTGAACATTAATGTGGCAGGAAGGTTGCAAGCAGTGGTGTTTGGAAACTGCAGCTCTTCTCCTCCTACCTCCTTTTGTTTCTGCAGCTTAGGGAAATATTTTAGATTTGGTGTGAGGGTCCAGTTTAAGACTATCTGAGGTGGTTTTAGAATTACCATCAGCATTTGGAGGTTCCTGGAGGCCGCTGTGATCTGAAACAAGGTGGCCAGTGCTCAGGCCCTCAATTCTCATGGCAACCTAAACTGACTTACTAACACCACTGGGACAACCCAATATCCTTACTATATTTAAAATCTGGCTTGCTTTTTAGACTTTAAACGTTTATTGAAGATTCTGACATGCACATTGGATATATTATCTCATTTCATCCTTGCAACAGTCCTATAAAGGAGGTTGCAATACACCCATTTTACAGATGCATTTTAGAGAGAAAAACAACTGTTCAAAATCACATACTTAACAAGCAGATAAGCAGGAATTCAAAATTAGGTCAGTCTGACACTGAAGCCTTTTTACATTCCCATTATTATATAAACTTGATTCCTCCAGGATGACTTTGTGTTATGATATAACTTTGTTGACCCTCCATTTTGTATCCCTTCAATACTTATTCTGAAAATCTTGGGGGTGTTCTGGTGATGTGCTCTGTAACCAGAATGTAAGATCTTATGTTTCTTTTATTTATATCTTCCCATAGCAACTAGTTAAAACGTCTGCAGTCGTTCATTCATCAAACACTTATCTGATATTAAGTGTACAGTACAGCTGAGGATTCAAAGATAAATTATAATGTGATCTCTGCTCTCAGGGAATTTGCATTCTTATACAGAAGATGGGGCAAATACACAAGAAACCAAAGGCAATGCAGAGTCAGACAATGAATGTAGGGTGCTTAGACTACTTAATAAATAAGCATTAAGTACTAAATAACTGGTATTTAATAAATGGTAACTAGAATTCACCTTTGGTGGCATTTGAGAGGGTCTTAGAAGGTGGGTAAGATTTTGCTTGGTGAAGATAGGAGCCAGGAGAAGGCATGCTGACTAGAATGAACAGCATAAACAAAAACACAAAAGAGAAAATTTCTAGTCGAGTTTAGCTAAAAGGGCCAGATCATGAAGAACACTGAATACCAGGCTAAAGAGAATAGACTACATTCTGTGGGAAATGGGAAAACACATTTAGACAGAAATAGTAAGGAAAAAAGATTTCTATAGTAGCAGTGTGTAGGAAAGATTAGTCATTAAAAGGCTAGGGGCAGTTAGAGTGCCACGATGGTCCAAATAAGAAGTGATAATGATTTAAAACTAGGGTGGGGGCAATGGGAACAAAGGAGAAATAATGTACAGGGTAAGTTCAACAGGACTTCTTTATTACTTGGATATTGGTGAGAGGGAGGAAGATGGAAAAGGGTTGCTGAAAACTCTTAAATGTAAACTCTGGGTAAGGAGAAGGCTAGAGGTAGCAATATAAGAAAGAGAGCAATTGGGAGGAAGAACTCATACAGTAGGGCAGAACGGACATAGATTCTGATTTTAAAAGTGTTGAGGCTGGGCGCAGTGGCTCAAGCCTGTAATCCCAGCACTTTGGGAGGCCGAGACGGGCAGATCCCGAGGTCAGGAGATCGAGACCATCCTGGCTAATATGGTGAAACCCCGTCTCTACTAAAAAATACAAAAAATTAGCCAGGCGAGGTGGCGGGTGCCTGTAGTCCCAGCTCCTCGGGAGGCTGAGGCAGGAGAATGGAGGCGGAGCTTGCAGTGAGCTTGCAGTCAGCTGAGATCCGGCCACTGCACTCCAGCCTGGGCACAGAGCGAGACTCTGTCTCAAAAAAAAAAAAAAAAAAAGTGTTGAAAAGTATTTCAGAAATTAATGGGTTAAACAATTGCAGTGACACACACACACACACTTTTCCATATAAAGAGGAGAAAGCTGAAGTCATAAGAGTGGCTGATATAGCCAAGGGATGTGACTTTCTCCACTGGGATGCCTAATAGCCATATCCAACATTTTCAAAACCAAGCTCCCAATTTCCCCATTCAAGTTCTTTCCACTCCTTTTCTATCTTTCATAGCTCAGTAAAGATACCAACATCTATCCAGTTGCCTAAGTCAGAAACCTGGGAGTTATTTGGGTTTCTTCCTTTCCTTCACCTGCAGATCCAGTCCATCAGCAATTTCCATCGGTTCTATGTCAAAGACGTGCCTTAGACACATTCACTTCTCTCACTCTGTACTTCCACCACTATAGTCTGGATACTATTATCTCTCACTTGAACTTTCTGCAGTGTCTACCTGGGCTTTGCTTCCATTCTTGCTGCCTTACAACCCATTATCTTTGCAGCCACCAGAGTGAGCCTCCAAAAATAAGTAAGTCAGATCATGTCACAAAACCTACCCTACACCCTGGTGAGGACCTCTGAGCTAGGAAGAAGAGTGTCATTTTTGGAAATGCCTGTGTGTAAGGGTTGAGAGGAGAAAAAGATGTCAGAAAGAAGACAAGGAATGGTCAAAGACCCTTTTTGGTCATCAGAAACTCACTGGTGTCCTATGGAGGTAGGGGAGAAAGCCAGATTGTGGGGGTTTAAGAAGTGAAGCAAACAGTTAAATGTAGCTTCCTCTTTGAAAAACTGTGATTGTGAAAGGAAGGAGTTAGTCTAACAGCCTGAGGGGACGTCAGAGCCTGGAAATTTTTTAAAGAGAAAACTGCACATGTTTATAGACAGGAGAAGCTAGAGGACTTGACTGAAAGGTGAGATCATGATGACTGGCAACATAAGGAGAAATGGGACTTGTCCTGGGCCTTCAGGGATAGGCAGCGGAAAGAGGGCAAGAGATGGACTGGCCAACTGACACCCTAAATTCTGGACTGTACTTGGATGACATGAAAAGGTCTTGTTTCATGTGTCCTTTCTGATCTAGTAACAAACGGCTGAATGGTTCTAAACCGGAAACACTATCCAAGTACCCTATGCAATGTGGCAAGATGATTCAGCTACGGAGAAAGGTAAATTGTTGCACAATGCTCTGGAATTGGCAACCTATTCCTGCAGCTAATCTCAAAGGGAGGCTAGACGCTTGCTCATGGTTAAGAAAGCACAAATCCTGCCACAGGTCCCTCACCTCAATTTTCCACATTCGTAATACCCATATGGTTCTTAAATTGGGAAGAAATCCCTTCTCAATGTACTGTATTTGCAGTTGGAGGACTTGAGGTCAGAGGAAGTAGGTTCAATCTTGGCTTCAAAGCTTGCTAGTGTGAAGTTACTTGACTGGGCAAGTTACTTGACTCACTTTCCTCAATCATTGTTGCTAAAGTTAACATTTGAACTGGTAAGTTCAGGTTGGGCTGTGCCATTTCTTTTGGTGCTTTCCCCTGCCTTTCCCCAGAAGGGGAGGCAAACAAATTACAGGGGCACCACCCTTCAGTGAATGAGCAGTCTTCTCTGCTCATTTCACTATCTGTCCAGTGACACTTCAACTGTCTTCAACTGACCCTTGTTTTCACACCACTCCCTTAATGTCATTTCCCTTGGAGAGTGTAGTTGTTGAGAATGTGAACTCTAGAGTCAGACTGCATGGGTTCAAATTCCAGCTCTATCACTTATTAGATGATTGATTTGGGGCAATTTACTTAAACCCTCAGTGCCTCAGATCACTTACTTGTAAGATGGAGATGGTAGTATCTATCTTACATGGCAATTGTGAAGATAAAATGGCTCATGCTAAGTGCCTATATAACAATGGCATTTGGTATGTGCTCAAATATTAGTTATTTAAGAGCCATTATGCCAAATATTTCTATATTCGGTGGGGAAGGGAGTTTCCCCCCCACTGTCATCCTTACCCCCATATCACTACTTCACAAGTACTATTAGTGGTTTGAGAATAAGTTCTTGGTTTTTTGGCTTAGCCTTAAAAGAAATCACACATCGGCTAAATATAGGGGTGACCATATCTTTCAAACTGAGACATTTTTTGACAGTGACACAGTGTTATTGATAATTATGCCAGTAAGACAGGCATAAATGGGGGCTGTCCTGGACAAACCAACACCTGAGGTTACTCAAGTTAAAAAGGAAATGAAGACCAAATGTGGAAAATACGATACTTAATCTCTGCTGCATTAGTGCAGATACTTGGTACTTGGTAAACAGAAAAAGGAATGGCAGAGGTTTTGCCAGCTGTGGTGAAGAATGACTTTTGCCCCACCAGTTGTGTAAGATTCCCAGAATGTAGTAAAATTTCATTAACCAGGATGGAACTGTGGAGACAATGTTCATCCTTGCTGAATAAATCCTGTTATAGAAAAGGCTAATAGCATAAACAAGATTCTGCCAAATATTTTTAATATTTAGAAAAACAAGTTGTTTTAAAATACCCTTCATTAGGGAAGAAGCACCATTTGCACACAATTGAAATGCTGAGTAAAAATCTGTTTTATTCATTCATCAGAAAATGTTCCCTACAGGCCAGGTGCGGTGGGTCACGAGTGTAATCCCAACCCTTTGGGAGGCTGAGGCAGGTGGATCACCTGAGGTCAAGAGTTCGAGACCAGCCTGGCCAACATGGTGAAACCCCCGTCTCTACTAAAAATACAAAAAAAAAGAGCTAGGCGTGGTGGCACATGCCTGTGATCCCAGCTACTCGGAAGGCTGAGACAGGAGAATCGCTTGAATCCGGGAGGCAGCGGTTGCAGTGAGCCACGATCAACCCACTGCACTCCAGCCTGGGCAACAGAGCAAGACTCCGTCTTAAAAACAGAAAAGAAAAGAAAATGTTCCCTATAGATGTCAATAAGCCCGTTTGAATTTAGTAACCCTTGTTTGAGTGGGTATGTATTTGAATGATTAAATTGCATTTCTTTACATATATTATCTAACATATTATAAATGTATTATATACTATATATGTACTATATATTAATATTATTCTACTTCAACCCAATGAATGAGCTTTGACTGTACTGTATAATTAAGCAGAGTATGTAAAATAAAGCCATGAAATAAACTCCAATCACAAAAACACATGTAAAGTTTTGCACATTGGCACCAGACATGATTTAATTGGAAATTCTTATTATTTATTCTATTTTCAAAACATAAGTGCTTTTTGAAAAAGTCTAACATGTCCTTTTAGTACCACACACTTAAAATGAAGAAAATACAAGTAGAGTTTTCTTAAAAGTTGCTTTAAAAGTTAAATACCACTGTATGGGGACCATAATGACACAATTTCGTAAACTCAGAGAAATGCAGCCCTTCGAGTCAGTTCAGGCGAATGAGTGGATCTTTCACCTGGGGCACTCCAGATATACTCCCTGAGATTGGTGGACACTTACAGCCAGTGAAAAGACAAATAGTTTCAGAACAGGTTGTAAACTTTCTTTAAAAGTGACCAGAAAATAATGTAGTCAGAAAGCTACTTACTGTGTGTTTCCATTTGCTCTGAGAGAAGTGCTGAAAAGGTTGGCTGTACTCTCTTTGTTTCTACTATCTGTATTCTATCACCCTACTATATACTTACTTATTCATTATATTCATAAGATTGTCACTGGTTCTGCAAGAATTGTTTAGAGTCTCTCATCCCCACCCTCACCATTCCCATTATTGGGGAAAAACCTTAGAAATCCAAGATAAAGGAGGGGGTTGAAGCAGGCAGTTATCTGAGTGCAAACAGGGAAGTTAGCAGAGTCTCTATGCACAATTCAGAAGAAGGAAAGTTAGGAGAAACATTTGTCAAGCAAGGTTACCTACACGTGGGACCAAGGAAGAAGACTGAAAGCTATTCTTCCACCAACCTGTGTGTGTCAATCTGAGTCCACAGTTACACCCCCTCTCTCACATGCAACATTCTTACTCAGTCCATCAAATGTAGATACAGATTGACATACAGACACATCAAAACTGCTTACATTCATAAAAATTCCCATGTATGCTTACACACACACACACACACACACACACACACACGCATGCACAAATATGTGTCTTTATAAGAAACAGACATATGCCCACAGATACCATGTATACAGGGATATGTACACTAGAATTAGGAAGTGAAGATATATATGAAAAAGTTTAAGAATAGATGGGGGTGGGGTGTCAGGGAGTTGAGTTGGATGTGGTAGAAAGTAGGTGAGTGAGACAGAGACGAAGAGCACATGAAAAGAATGCTAAGTAGAGCAGCTATAGACTGGACTGCTGAATTTATCTTTGCTGAAGACAGAGGCTTCAAATTATTGTCTGTGTTGTGTATTGGCCCATTTTTCAAAGGCAGGGATTAGGCGCATAAGGCTGTCTTCAGGGAACTAAGCCACCTCTGATTCCCTCTCTCTTCCCTATGTATAAGACATTGTCTAGGCATCTTTTCTTCTTTCCCTTCCTCTCTGGAGTTGGGCTCAGGGCTCCATTTCTCTGGGTTATTCTGCATTTTCTGCTGCAAATACATCTCTGAGTACCAACAACCTTTATAAAATGTGATTTCAAGTGTTAATTCAGAAATTCTTAATTATGCACGCTGCACTTGCATTTTTGGATATTTCACCAAAGCGAGAGAGGCATTATATGTGCAGACACAGAGAGGGCAACAGTAGAGACAATGATTCTACACAGAAACAATTTTATCACTCAGTGTGAGGCAACCTGTAAGTAAGGAAGAAAACCATGATCCAGTACTCTCTTTTCCTAAGAAAAGGCACTTAGAATAGGTAATTCTAATTTATAGAAGCATAAATATTTAACAATTTAGAGTTATTCATTTGAAATAATGTCCCAAAGTACCCACCACTCATATACACAATAAAATCACAAATAAGAAAAACCAAGCTTTAGGAATAAGTTATTATTAACACTTGCTCCCCAAACGGGAGTTAGAAAACTATGTTGGTAACAGATCTAGAGAATAAAAACACACGCAAACTTTTATGGATGATGAAAGAAATAAAGCCAGTCATGACAGGCCTGGTTGAGTGTTCATTATACTCATAAGATTGTCACTGGTTCTGCAAGGTGAGCCTCCAGGTAAGTGTTCACTTCTTCTAAAGTAGTTAGTTTATCGAAAAAGTTCTCTCTTCTTGGGAAGGATGGGACAGAAAGGGGCAGGGTCAGAGTGATTAGGCAATAACACTTTAGTTCCATGCACAATCAACCGAGGCAGGGACCAGCTGTCAAAAGGATCCCAGAAGCCAGGAACCAAAGCCCTCATTGCATGGCACAGATGCTGTGGGGCAGGAACTCCTGCACATAGGTGGCGGCTGCCTTGGAGAGGTAGGTCATGGTGCCAAACCTGCCACTGGGTGCACTGTCATACAGAAGAGTACAGATGCCGGATGCGGGATCCTTTGCCAACATGATATCATCTGCGCCGAGGGTTTTCTGTTTGGTTTGTAAGGGTAGAAGAACACAGGTGAAAGGAAAAATTACTAATCCTACTAAGTAAAGACCTGATCAATATAATTCAGAACGTCCTCCCCAACACCAATTAGTTGGGCCCTAGGCTGTTTATCCAGGAAGAAATAGGACTATGGACGAAAGGGTGAATACGAGTTTGTATACAGGCATTTTTCACTAGGTCCCCAAATCATGCAAATTATTTAAAAATTATTAATTGTTTAGAATTTTCCCCATTATGATCAATTTCTAAAAGTTAAATATAATCATTAATCTATTGAGTCATACCTATTAATAGACAAATGTTAACACAAATCACCCTAGTGGAGTCTCGGTCTGACTCCTTCTAGTACTACTAATTTCAGCTTGTATTCTTTTATGCTGCATTTGATCGTGATTTCTTTCTAAGACGACTTAATTCAAATAGACTAAGTTTTCTGAGGCTAGAGGTCTATGCCTAAAAGGGAACACATTTTTAGATACATGGACTGACAGCAATCCAGAATATTTAAAATTAGAATTGTCCTAGAAAAACCTAGATACTTTTCTTTTGCATCTCCTCCCAAGGGCTAACAGAATGAAAACACCGATTATATGTTTTGAAAATTTTCTTATTGCCAACAGTACCTGTCCTTCACTTATGTGCCCTGTTAATACAGGCAACATTTGGGACACTTTCAATAGTTTGTATTTTTGAATGTGGATAATTTCCTGGAAGAAGATTTATTATGAAAATAAGAAAAATGTAGGAATAAAAGTTTCACTTTCTTATTTTCCTATAGGTGAGTAGCAAAAGCAAAAGCAAAGCAAAACCAAAACCAAATCTCTTGTCCTTAATAGTTCAGAAAGGATATGCCATCCAATAGTTTCTTATTAGGTCCTTAAAGCTACAAAAAGCATTGTGATCAGAAATTTGAAATATGATGCTAATGGTATGCTTCAAGGCCTTTCAGGGAAAAGCATAAAGCCTCCTGAGTTCCAGGCAACTTTACCCTCTAACACAAACCACAAAACACATGGTAAAAGACAGAGGTCTTCCTGCTGTCTACTTCTTTTGCAAACAGAGCTCAGAGCCACTACAAACGAGGCCCAGAAAAGAAGTATAAGGAGGAGGGCACAAGAAAGTGACCATGGCTCCTCAAAGACCTCTGAATGTCATCAGGTTAGAGTAAAAACATTTCTCTATTGAGAAAACTACAGGTTTGCCTACCTGTTCTTGAAGGAACAAGTCATTGGCAATATGCACTATCTTTTCCACAGCAATGATGCTTCCAATGCTATGAATTTCAATATCTGCCAACATGGTGAGGACAAGGATGGCTTCAACCAACAGCTGGCGGTACTCTGGCTGAGGTACGCGATTCAGGACAGACTCCACATGAACAGAGAATTTAATCTCACCTGGAGTCATCTGTGATAGAGAAAAAGAAAATCACTTCCTAAGAGTCCATCATCCAGGAGACATCAATCACCTGCTCTGAAAGGCAGTAAAAACACTGTAGCCATGAGCATCGATTCAGCCCTCTTCAAAATAATTGAGTAAGTAAACTGGTTCAATCTTTTTGGAAGGCAATCTGGCAATGCATAACAAGAGCCATGAGTGTCCATGCCCTCTAACCCATAATCCTATTTCTGAGGGTTCATCCTAAGATAGTAATTCAAAAGAGGAATGAAAGCTCCATATAGAAAAGTACTTATAGTAGCTTTAGTCACAAGTGTAAAACTAGAGGTATCCTAAACATGGGAATGGCATATCATGGCACAGCAACTTCATGAGTTTTTACATGACTGTTTATTAAAATCTGATGACTGTAAATAAAGGAAAAACTCGGGTAAAACTTAAAATTGTATGTATAATACATAAAAATTAGAATTATGTAAAACATTGTATACTATTAGATTAAAAAGGGCATTAAGAAATGTAAAGTTATTTGGGGGTGAAGGGGATTGAGAAGTATGTTTTGGTAAACTTGTGTTGAGTATATCCTCTAGGGAGGCAATGTAGATTTGGAGTATAAAGACTTGGGTTCAAGTCTTATCTTTGTTAGTTACTAGTTATACAACCTTAGACAATTAATCTCTAAATTTATTTCTTTATCCATAAATTAGGAATCATAATTCCTTCTTTACCTATTTTACATAATGGTGTTTAAGACCAAATTTAAAAATGTAAAAATAATGTTTGGAGACTCTTAAAGGTACTATTCAGGTATGTATTATTAATTATATGAACATTTCACTCTTGCTTAAATGTAGAGAAAAGACAAATGGGGGACATGGCATTCTTGATTAGAGAAAAGGCCTGTAGGCAATAGTGAAGCCCTGAAGCATAGCATTAGCTTTCTGTACCTTTCCCCCAAGATCCTATCTGCAACAACCCCAGCATTTTTGAGAACTTTCTACTATTGAATCTTACTACTTCTATCATGCTAACACTAGCTCCTTTGTTGAATCTGTGTAAAAGCTAGTTTTTATAATTTCTGTGTGATTTGGACAAAAAGGAAAATATAAAAGCATCTGATAATCTGTGTCTGTGGTTCATGGTAATGGTTTTCAACCACGGTTATATATCAGAATCATTCTACAGATCAAAAAAAATACAGATGCTATGCTCACTTCCCATCCCTGGAGATTCTAATCCACTAAATTGGAAATTGGAACCCAGGTTACCCCAACGTATAGTTGTAGCTAACAACCGCTGGTTTATGTTCTAATGGTCTACAAACATCCTACTAGAGAAAGGTGGGAATGTGAAGGATGGGGCACATGAGAAGTCATGCATTCTTAGATTTCTATCCCTCTGCCTTATCTAACCCTCACAACACTCACATAAGACAGCCTAACGTAAACAACCATTAAAATAATTTGTCTTCATATAAAGTAATCCATAATTATTCTATAATATTATCTTTCAATTAAAAAATTCTCTTTTCTTCAAATGCATTTCATGTTCAGTTGATTTATAAAAGCATAGATCTGTCACTTTGAAAAGTAAGTGATCACTGGAATACTTTAGCCAGAAAAGTTATCAGTCACATAAATGTGCAAGACAGAGACTCTTACCTCTCTAGTGGTAGAAGAAGGAAGGACAAACCCTTCCACAGAAAGTCCGTGACACTGCAAAACAGAAAATAAACCATATCACCAAAAACCGTATCATCAAGGATAGACTAACAATGTGGAAGCTGTAAGGAGACACTGTATTTCTAAGTGTGCTTCATGTGGTATATGCTGAGTAATCACAGGCCAGCAAGGGGCTCTGCAGTCCAAGTGCCCTTGCCATAGGTTGTGATTCCTAAGTGCCAAGATGCAGGATTGGACTGTAGGAGACCTAAGGTTCATCCTCTACTTAGGGAAATGGAATGGGTAGGAAAGTTCCATCTTTTGGGATAGACTAGTCCCAAATATTCAGAGACTATGTAGAAAGATATCATACTTGGTCCCAGGGCCATCACAACCAGGCCTTTGAAAAAATTTTTAGGCCATAAGAAAAAACTCAAGACATGCACTTATTTATTTACTTATTTTTAGTGAGCAGAAGTTTTTTTTTTTTTAATCCTTTTTTTTTTTTATTATTATACTTTAAGTTCTAGGGTACATGTGCACAACATGCAGGTTGGTTACATATGTATACATGTGCCATTTTGGTGTGCTGCACCTGTTAACCCGTCATTTACATTAGGTATAGCTCATAATGCTCTCCCTCCTCCCTCTCCCCACCCCACGACAGGTCCCAGTGTGTGATGTTCCCCACCCTGTGTCCAAGTGTTCTCATTGTTCAGTTCCCACCTATGAGTGAGAACATGTGGTGTTTGGTTTTCTGTCCTTGCGATAGGGTTTGGTGAGCAAAAATTTTATTTACACGTTGTATCCATAAGCAGATATATATATTCTCATACAATTAATTTCGAAAAATGTGTAAGAAATTACTATAATTTGTTAATAAACCAAAACACATATTAAAATCAAGGGATTTTAGGTAATTCATTTTGTGGTGTTCTCAGTACAAATGGTACACACCTGATTTGAAATATATAAAAAGTATAAACTACAGCAGTCCAAAATGCAAGTATTAATTTCATGGCACTCCAACAGCTATGAAATTTGTTTAACCCAACATGTATGCTTATCACAACATTCTATAAGAATTTTTCATCTGTGAATGTAGAGTTTGGATCACTTTTCAGAAATGGCAAGTATGCATTTTGCCATGTTATGATTAATAAAAAGGATGTTTATTAGAAACCTTGGGTCTCCATTCCAAGATGGCCAAATAGGAACAGCTCTGGTCTGCAGCTCACAGCGTGATCAACACAGAAGATGGGTGATTTCTGCATTTCCAACTGAGGTACCTGGTTCATCTCATTGGGACTGGTTGAACACTGGGTGCAGTCCACAGAGGGAGAGCCAAAACAGGGCGGGGCATCGCCTCACCTGGGAAGCACAAGGGGTTGTGGGATTTCCCTTTCCTAGCCAAGGGGAGCTGTGACAGACTGTACCTGGAAAAATCAAGACATTCCCACCCAAATACTGTGCTTTTCCAATGGTCTTAGCAAATGGCACACCAGGAGATTATATCCCGTGCCTGGTTTGGCAGGTCTCATGCCCACCAAGCCTTGCTCACGGCTAGCCCAGCAGTCTGAGATCGAACTGTAAGGCGGCAGCCTGGCTGGGGAAGGGGCGTCCACCATTGCTGAGGCGTGAGTAGGTAAACGAAGCTGCCAGGGAAGCTGGAACTGGGTGGAGCCCACCTCAGCTCAGCAAGGCCTGTTGCCTCTATATATTCCACCTCTGGGGGCAGGGCATAACTGAATAAAAGGCAGCAGACAGCTTCTGCAGACTTGAAAGTCCCTGTCTGACAGCTCTGAAGAGAGCAGTGGTTCTCCCAGCATGGTGTTTGAGCTCTGAGAAAGGACAGACTGCCTCCTCAAGTGGGTCCCTGACCCCCCGGGTAGCCTAACTGGGAGACACCTCCTAGTAGGGGTTGAGTGACACCTCATATAGGCAGGTGCCCCCAAGACGAACCTTCCAGAGGAAGGATCAGGCAGCAGTATTTGCTGTTCTGCAGCCTCTGCTGGTGATAACCAGCCAAACAGGGTCTGGAGTGGACCTCCTGCAAACTCTAACAGACCTGCAGCTGAGGGACCTGACTGTTAGAAGGAAAACTAACAAACAGAAAGGAATAGCATCAACATCAACAGAAAGGACATCCACAACAGAATTCCATCTGTAGGTCACCAACATCAAAGACCAAAGGTAGATAAAACCACAAAGATGGGGAGAAACCAGAGCAGAAAAGCTGAAAATTCTAAAACCCAGAGCGCTTCTTCTCCTCCAAAGGATCGCAGCTCCTCACCAGCAACGGAACAAAGCTGGATGGAGAATGACTCTGAATTGCTGACAGAAGTAGGCTTCAGTACCTGAAAGTGACAGGGAGAATGGAACCAAGTTGGAAAACACTCTTAAGGATATTATCCAGCAGAACTTCCCCAACCTAGCAAGGCAGGCCAACATTCAAATTCAGGAAATACAGAGAACACCAGAAAGATACTTCTCAAAAAGAGCAACACCAAGACACATAATTGTCAGATTCACCAAGGTTGAAATGAAGGAAAAAATGTTAAGGACAGCCAGAGAGAAAGGTTGGGTTACCCACAAAGGGAAGCTCACCAGACTAACAGCGGATGTCTCGGCAGAAACTCTACTAGTGAGAAGAGAGTGGGGGCCAATATTCAACATTCTTAAAGAAAATAAATTTCAACCCAGAATTTCATATCCAGCCAAACTAAGCTTCGTAAGTGAAGGAGAAATAAAATCCTTTACAAATAAACAAATGCTGACAGATTTTGTCACCACCAGGCCTGCCTTACAAGAGCTCCTGAAGGAAGCAATAAACATGGAAAGGAACAACCAGTACAAGCCACCGCAAAAATATGCCAAATTGTAAGGACTATCAATGCTAGAAAGAAACGGCATCAACTAACAAGCAAAATAACTAGCTAACATTATAATGACAGGATCAAATTCACACATAACTATATTAACCTTAATGTAAATGGGCTAAATGCTCCAATTAAAAGACACAGACTGGCAAATTGGATAAGGAGTCAAGACCCATCAGTGTGCTGTATTCAGGAAACCCATCTGACGTGCAGAGACACACATAGGCTCAAAATAAAGGGATGGAAAAAGATCTGCCAAGCAAACGCAAAGCAAAAAAAAGCAGGGGTTGCAATCTCAGTCTCTGATAAAACAGACTTTAAATCACCAAAGATCAAAAGAGACAAAGAAGGCCATTACATAATGGTAAAGGGATCAATTCAACAAGAAGAGCTAACTATCCTTAATATATATGCACCCAATACAGGAGCACCCAGATTCATAAAGCAAGTCCTTAGAGACCTACAAAGAGACTCAGACTCCCACACAATAATGGGAGACTTTAACATCCCACTGTCAATATTAGACATATCAATGAGACAGAAGGTTAACAAGGATATCCAGGACTTAAACTCAGCTCTGCACCAAGCAGACCTAATAGACATCTACAGAACTCTCCACCCCAAACCAACGGAATATACATTCTTCTCAGCACCACATCATACTTATTCCAAAATTGACCACATAGTTGGAAGTAAAGCACTTCTCAGCAAATGTAAAAGAACAGAAATCACAACAAACTGTCTCTCAGACCACAGTGCAATCAAATTAGAACTCAGGATTAAGAAACTAACTCAAAACGGCACAAATACATGGAAACTGAACAACCTGCTCCTGAATGACTACTAGGTAAACAATGAAATGAAGGCAGAAAGAAAGATGCTGTTTGAAACCAATGGGAACAAAGACACAAAGTACCAGAATCTCTGGGACACACTTAAAGCAGTGTGTAGAGGGAAATTATAGCACTAAATGCCCACAAGAGAAAGCAGGAAAGATCTAAAATCGACACTGAAACATCACAATTAAAAGAACTAGAGAAGCAAGAGCAAACAAATTCACAAGCTAGCAGAAGACAAGAAATGACTAAGATGAAAGCAGAACTGAAGGAGATAGAGACACAAAAAACCCTTCAAAAGATCAACGAATCCAGGAGCTGTTTTCTTGAAAAGATCAATAAAATTGATAGACCACTAGCAAGACTAATAAAGAAGAAAAGAGAGAAGAATCAAACAGACACAATAAAAAATGATAAAGGGGATATCACCACCGATCCCACAGAAATACAAAATACCATCAAAGAATACTATGAACACCTCTGTGCAAATAAACTAGAAAATCTAGAAGAAATGGATAAATTCCTGGACATATACACCCTCCCAAGATGAAACCAGGAAGAAACTGAATCTCTGAATAGACCAATAACAGGCTCTGAAATTGAGGCAATAATTAATAGCCTACCAACCAAAAAAAAGTCCAGGACCAGATGGATGCACAGCCAAATTCTACCAGAGGTATAAAGAGGAGCTGGTACCATTCCTTCTGAAAGTATTCCAATCAATAGAAAAAGAGGGAATCCTCCCTAACTCATTTTATGAGGCCAACATCATCCTGATACCAAAGCCTGG
>NW_012118254.1:880703-918859 GCF_000951035.1 Colobus angolensis palliatus
GAAGTCAAATTGTCCCTGTTTGCAGATGACATGATTGTATATTTAGAAAACCCCATTGTCTCAGCTCAAAATCCCCTTAAACTGATAAGCAACTTCAGCAAAATCTCAGGATACAAAATCAATGTTCAAAAATCACAAGCATTCCTATACACTTATAATAGACAAACAGAGATCCAAATCATGAGTGAACTCCCATTCTCAATTGCTACAAAGAGAATAAAATACCTAGGAATACAACATAAAAGGGATGTGAAGGACCCCTTCAAGGAGAACTACAAACCACTGCTCAACAAAATAAAAGAGGACACAAACAAATGGAAGAACATTCCCTGCTCATGGATAGGAAGAATCAATATCATGAAAATGGCCATACTGCTCAAGATAATTTATAGATTCAATATCATCCCCATCAAGCTACCAATGACTTTCTTCAAAGAACTGGAAAAAACTGCTTTGAAGTTCATATGGTACCAAAAAAGAGCCCGCATTGCCAAGTCAATCCTAAGAAAAAGAACAAAGCTGTAGGCATCATGCTACCTGACTTCAAACTATACAATAAGGCTACAGTAACCAAAACAGCATGGTACTGGTACCAAAACAGAGATATAGACCAATGGAACAGAACAGAGCCCTCAGAAATAACACCACACACCTACAACCATCTGATCTTTGACAAACCTGACGAAAACAAGCAATGGGGGAAGGATTCCCTATTTAATAAATGGTGCTGGGAAAACTGGCTAGCCATATGTAGAAAGCTGAAACTGGATCCCTTCCTTACACCTTATACAAAAATTGATTCAAGATGGATTAAAGACTTAAATGTTAGACCTAAAACCATAAAAACCCTAGAAGAAAACCTAGGCAATACCATTCAGGATATAGGCATGGGCAAGGACTTCATGACTAAAACACCAAAAGCAATGGCAACAAAAGCCAAAATTGACAAATGGGGTCTAATTAAACTAAAGAGCTTCTGCACAGCAAAAGAAACTATCATCAGAGTGAACAGGCAACCTACAGAATGGGAGAAAATTTTTGCAATCTACCCATCTGACAAAGGGCTAATATCCAGAATCTACAAAGAACTTAAACAAATTTACAAGAAAAAAAAAAAACATCAAAAAGTGGGCAAAGGATATGAACAGACACTTCTCAAAAGACGACATTCATACAGCCAACAGACACATGAAAAAATGCTCATCATCACTGGCCATCAGAGAAATGCAAATCAAAACCCCAGTGAGATACCATCTCACACCAGTTAGAATGGTGATCATTAAAAAGTCAGGAAACAACAGGTGCTGGAGAGGATGTGGAGAAATAGGAACGCTTTTATACGGTTGGTGGGACTGTAAACTACTTGAATCATTGTGTGGAAGACAGTGTGGCGATTCCTCAAGGATCTAGATCTAGAAATACCATTTGACCCAGCAATCCCATTACTAGGTATATACCCAAAGTATTATAAATCATGCTACTATAAAGACACATGCACACGTATGTTTACTGTGGCACTATTCACAATAGCAAAGACTTGGAACCAACCCAAATGTCTATCAATGATAGACTAGTTTAAGAAAATGTGGCACATATACACCATGAAATAGTAAGCAGCCATAAAAAAGGATGAGTTCATGTCCTCTGCAGGGACATGGATGAAGCTGGAAACCATCATTCTCAGCAAACTATCACAAGGACAGAAAACCAAACACGACATGTTCTCACTCATAGGTGGGAATTGAACAATGAGAACACTTGGTCACAGGGTGGGGAACATCATACACCAGGGCCTGTCACGGGGTGGGGATCGGGGGGAGGGATAGCATTGGGAGAAATACCTAATGTAAATGACGGGTTGATGGGTGCAGTGGGCCAGCATAGCACATGTATACCTATGTAACGAGCCTGCACACTGTGCTTGTGTACCCTACAACTTAAAGTATAGTAATAATAAAAAAATTTTAAAAAAAACCTTTACAGAATTTAAAGAGTATTCACGCAAATCAAATTTGTCGTTCCTAGCACGCCAATACTTTTAGAATTTTAAAGTCATTTATAGAACTGGCTGTTGTTCCTTATTACAGTATTCAACAAAGCTATCTGTCACTGGGTATAACTCTAAGTATCTTTATAACAATGCTTTCAGAAATGCCAAGTTTAATTACTGCACATTGCATGTTGTATATGACAGATATTGGTTTATGAATGATTCAAAATAATATATTTTCATTTAAATTTTAAGTGCTTTTCTCTGAATATGAAGTCTTAATCTGAAAATGAAATCAAGACATGCATTTATCAGACATGTATCATTACTACATTTTCTAGTTAAGCATCCCATCCCCCCATAAATACTCTTAGCCTGCTCTTGTTTTTCCATAGTACTTATTGTCTTTTAACATTCTAGATACTTCGCTTATTTACTGTTTATTATTTATAATTTGTTTCTCCCTAGTAGAATATAAGTTCAAGGAGAATGAAGATTATTATCTGTTTTGTTCTTTGCTGTATGAGCACATAGAACATTGCCAAAATCCATGCATAACTGAAGAGATAAAATTATATTTATCACCATTGTGCTATAGAAGTTAGCTGCAAAAAAAGCAAGTTCTCAGTACTCTTCAAAAGGAAGATTGCCAGAGCCCATAGTCTGAGGAATCAACTTTTACCTTTCCAAAAGATCACCTGATTCTGTCCTTGGAAGAATATCAGTGCCCAGAGGGGAAAAAACATAACTAAAGGGTTTGAAGTCCTGGATGAAGTGAACTTCAGGTCCTTATTAAAGCCAATGATGTAGAAAGTGGCACCTAAGACACTATGAAGGAGACCTATGCATGAGCACAATAGTCTACTTGGCCCTCTAAAACTGTCAACACCATAATAGTGTGACATGCCCTTAAATTTCTTTGGCCAAATAGGCCTTCAAAAAAAAAAAAATGTTGGTCACATCAAAGAGTCTCTGAACTATTACCATCATTAAGACTTTGCATTTATTTAGTAATTTTCATCCAAGAAAAAATATAGGTAAGAGCTCCTAACACAAACTCCCCAAGTACTGCATTTGTTTTACTCTACTGATACTTGATTAGGAATAGCACGTTGCTACAAATAACATTTACAACCCTCCACAGCTACATAGAAAGTTAGCTCTTTAGTACAAAATTCATTTGATTAGCAGCAAATGTATTACAATGTCCAACTGTGGCCAAAAGCAGAGAAGTGATGATTTTAAAAGTCCAATTTAGAAACAAGACTACAGCAACAATAATAGAAAGAGATTAAATTATTAATAATGCCACAATAACAAATCAACTGTTTCATTTTTATGTTTTCTTCTTGGTTTCATCTATATGAGTTATGACTTTTACATAATTGCAGTGATTATATTACAGTCATGTCATATCCCTGCCAAGGAGACTGAGAATTTCAAGGGGGAAAAATGAGACATCAACAATGTATTATGCTCACCTTCTGCAAAACTTTCCATACTTTTTGATAAAATCCAACTGGGACTCTATTCAGTGCCCCATCCAGCCTTCTTCGGCGTTGCCACTGACCTTGACGACTATCTTTAGGTGACTGCTGATCATATGCGCCAGGAAAGGACCCACTACTTGGAGTCATAGAGGTTCCAGGTGACTTGGAAGAGGAGAGGAAAGAATATCAATCAAAAGTTATCTCTGTTTCTATGATAAAGTCTTTGAACTTTATAGTGAACAATAAAGATACTCTGCAGAATTATAAACCAAATATTAAGTGGAGCAGCAAAGATCAAGAGGTTATAGTGAAGCTAGTAGACTTATATGTAGCTAGCAGTGCTGTATGTTGGTATAATCCTTTTTGAAAGCAATCTGGTGATACATGAGAAGAGCCATAAAAATACTGATGATATGGGACATTCTTAGCTGTCTCTTTACCTGATTATCTCTGTTAAACTTCTAGCTGGTCCTTGGTTTAGTTTGTTGCTCTCATGGGCCATAAGACGAGCCATAATAAATTTAAAATAGAAATCATACAAAGTATGTTCTCTAATCACAACATAATTAGAAGTCAGTAACAGAAAGAAATTAAGGAAATTTACAAATATGTGGAAATTAAACAACACACTTCTAAATAATAAATGCATTAAGAAAAAATCACTAGCAAAATTAGAAAATAATGAAATGAATGAAAACAAAAGCACAACATAGCAAAACTTATGGGATGCAGCTAAAACAGCGCTTAATGAACAATTTATGTTATAAATGCCTGTATTAAAGAAAGGATAAATATCTCAAATCAATAAACAAACTTTCCATTTTAAGAAAGAAGAGCAAACTAAATTGAAAGCAAGCAGAAGGAAGGAAATAATAAGGATTAGAGTGGAAAGAAATGAAATAGAGTCTAGAAACACACTAGGGAAAGCATATGAACTCCCAATATTTTCCTATGAAAATATCAACAAAATAGACAAAGCTTTAGCTAGAAGGACCAAGAAAGAAAAAGTAAATAAAGATATCAATTCTGACCTTCAGAAAGAAAAAGGATTATGAGGACATACCATCCGCAGCCATATGCTGACAAACTACATAATCTCAATGAAACAAATTCCTAGAAAGACACAAACTACCCAAACCAACTCAAAAAGAAAGAGAACATCTTAATAGACCTATTACAAACAAATATATCAAATTAGTAAGTACAAAACTTCCTACAAAGTATGGGTGCTTGGCTCGTGGTGCATGGGCATATGGCTCGTGCCGGTATTCCCAGCTACTTGGGAGGCTGAGGCGGAAGGATTGCATGAGTCCCAGAGTTTGAGACCAGCTTGGGTAATATCTTTAGACCCTGTCCCAAACGAACAAACAAACAAATAAACAAACGTTCCCACATAGTAGTAAAGCCCATGCACAAATGGGTTAACTGGTTAATTCTACAAAACATTTAAAGAGGAATTAATACTAACTCTTCACAACCTCTTCCAAAAAAGAGAAGGGAACATTTCCCAACTCATTCTATGAGGTCAATATTACCCAGATACAAAATCAGACAAAGATGTTACTAGAAAACTACAGTTTAATATCCTTTATGAATATAGTTGCAAAAATCCTCCACGAAATACTAGAAAACCAAATTCAGTGATATACTAAAAGGATTATACAACATGAAGTGGAACTTACTCCAGAAATTCAAGGCTGTTTTAACATCTGAACATCAATTAATGTAATACACTACATCAACATAATAAAAGTTAAAAAACACATCATCTTAGTAGATACAGAAAAAAACACGTAACAAAATTCAACACATCTTCATGATAAAAACACTCAACAAACTAGGAACAGAAAGGAACTTCCTCAATCTAATAAATGTTTAGACTTTTTTCCTACAACAACCCACAGCTAACATCATAATGAGTGGTTGAAGACTGAAGCTTTCCCCCCGAAGATCAGAACAAGACAAGGATGCCCACTCTTATCACTCCTATTCAACATTTTACAGGAGGCTTGAGCCAGGGAGATCAAGTAAGAAAAGAAATAAAAGGCATCCAGATTGGAATGGAAGAAGTAAAAACTATGTGCAGATGACATGATCTTGTATGTAGAAAGTTCTAAGGAATTCACTAACAAGCAACTACAACTAATAAATGAGTTCAGTAAAGTTTCATGATATAAGATCAATAACAAAAATCAATTATATTTTACTTGAGTAGACATTTCACCAAAGATGATATACAAATAGCCACCACATACATGTGAAGATGCTCAACATCACTAATCATCATGGAAATGCGAATCAAAGCACAATGAGCTATCACCTCACACCTGTTAGGATGCCCATGGTTAAAAAAAACACCCAAAGATAACACGTATTGGTGAGAATGTGAAGAAATTAGGACCCTTGTACACTGTTGCTGGGAATGTAAAATGGTACAGCCACTATAGAACACATTATGGAGGTTCCTCAAAAATTAAAAATAGAACTACCATATGATTCAACAATCCCACTTCTGGATATGTATCCAAAAGAATTGAAATCAGAATCTTGCAGAGATATTTGCATGCCCATGTTCAATGCAGCATTATTTACAATAGTCAAGATATGAAAACAACCTAAATGTATATCAACAACTGAATGGCAAAAGAAAATGTGGTAATAGACCGGGCGCGGTGGCTCAAGCCTGTAATCCCAGCACTTTGGGAGGCCGAGACGGGTGGATCACGAGGTCAGGAGATCGAGACCATCCTGGTCTACACGGTGAAACCCCGTCTCTACTAAAAAAAAAAAAAATACAAAAAAAAAATAGCCGGGCGAGATGGCGGGCGCCTGTAGTCCCAGCTACTCAGGAGGCTGAGGCAGGAGAATGGCGTAAACCCGGGAGGCGGAGCTTGCAGTGAGCCGAGATCGCGCCACTGCACTCCAGCCTGGGCCACAGAGCGAGACTCCGTCTCAAAAAAAAAAACAAAAAAAGAAAAGAAAATGTGGTAATACATAAAATGGAATATTATTCAGCCTTTAAAAAAGGAAATTTTGCAAAATATGACAGTGTGGATGAACCTGGAGGACACCATGCTATGAGAAATAAGCCAGTCACAGAAGAACAAATTCTGTATGATTCCAGTTGTGTAATGTATCTGAAACAGCCAGATTCTTAGAAGCAGAGAGTAGAACGGTAGTTGTCAGGGGCTGGGTAGAGGGGAAAATGAGAACTTGCTACTCAATGGGTATAAAGTTTCAGTTATGTAAGATGAAAATGTTCTAGAGATCTACTGTATAACATCAAGCCTATAGTTAATGATACTGTATTGTACACTTAAAAAATTTTTTAAAGAGTAGATCTCACGTTACATGTCTTACTATAACAAAAAAAAATCAACTGAATTTGTAAACAACAGCAATCAACAATACTAAAATAAAATTAAGAAAACAATTCCATTTAAAATAACATTAAGAGGCCGGGCGCGGTGGCTCAAGCCTGTAATCCCAGCACTTTGGGAGGCCGAGACGGGCGGATCACGAGGTCAGGAGATCGAGACCATCCTGGCTAACACGGTGAAACCCCGTCTCTACTAAAAATACAAAAAAAAAAACTAGCCGGGCGAGGTGGCGGGCGCCTGTAGTCCCAGCTACTCAGGAGGCTGAGGCAGGAGAATGGCGTAAACCCGGGAGGCGGAGCTTGCAGTGAGCTGAGATCCGGCCACTGCACTCCAGTCCGGGCGACAGAGCGAGACTCCGCCTCAAAAAAATAAAAAATAATAACATTAAGAATAATAAAATATGTAGGAATAAATTTAACAAAAGAAGTCCAAAACAAATACTCTGAAAACTATAAAACATGTTGAAAGAAATTAAAGACCTAAATAAATTGAAATATAGTCCCATGTTCATGGGTCAGAAGACTTACCATTATTAAGATGGCAATATTTCAAAAACCGATCTACAGACTGAACACAATCTCTATCAACATACCAGCTGGGATCTTTGCAGAAATTGACAAGCTGATCCTAACATTCATATTTAAAAAGAAGACTGAAGTTGGAGAGCTCACACGTCCTGATTTCAAAATTTGCTCTAAAGCTATCAAAACTACAAAACTATCAAAACTGTGTCATACTGGTATAGAATAGACATGTAGATCTATGGAATTGAACAGGGAGTTCAAAAATAAACCGTTGTATTTTGGTCAACTAATTTTCAACAAGGATGCCAAGATAATTAAATGAGGGAAAAATAGCCTTCTCAACAAATGGTGCTGGAACAGTGACATCCACATACAAAAGAATGAAGTTGAACTCTCTACCTTATACCACACACAAAAATTAAGCCCACTGTGCAGAAAAGAGTTAAGACAGTAGGCCAGAACTGCTATTGGATTCTGGGAGAGGCCTCACCATTCCCAGAACTAGTAACAGTGACTTACCACACCTAATCTCTACAAACACTGTGGTTTATGTTGAACATTTGCTTTCTTTCTGGGAGTCCAGAGTTTTGGTACATGCCAGACAGAGGTTGTTTACGGACCAGCCCTCAACAAGAACAATGGGTGCTGAGTCTTTAATGAGCTTCCTTGGTTGGCAATGACATCTTGTCACAACTCATTGCTGGGTGACTCCACTGACAGAGTACTCTGGAAGCTTGTGTCTGTTTTCCCCAGACTTTGACCAATGACTCTTTTACATTTTTTTTTAACTTTTGTAGGTACGTAGTAGGTTTATATATTTATGAGGTATGAGACACTTTATTACAGGCATACAATGCATGATAACCATATCAGGGAAAATGGGGTATCCATTATCTCAAGCATTTATCCTTCCTTTGTGTTACAAACAACCTAATTACACTTTTTATTATCTTAAAATGTACAATAAATTATTGTTGACTGTAGTTTGCACTATGCCCAATGCATCTTGTACCCTTTTGGTGTAATAAACCGTAGCAGTGAGTATGACTATATGCTGAGTCCTATGAGTCCTCCTAGTGAATCATTAAATCTGAGGTGATCTTGGGGACCCCTCCATACATAATCATAGACCTAAATATAACAGCTAACTCTATAAAACCCTTAGAACACAAATAGGAATAAATCTTTGTGACCTTGGGTTAGGCAAAGCCTTCTTAGATATGACACCAAAAACATCATGAGTAACAAAAGAAAAATAGACAAATTGGACTTTGTCGAAATTAAAAACTTTTGTTGTTCAAAGAATACCATTAAGAGAGTAAAAAGACAACCCACGGGATGGGAGAAAATATTTGCAAATTACATATCTTAAAAGGGACTTATATCCAGAATATATAAAGAATCCTTGCAACTCAACAATAAAAAGACCAAAAAAAAAAAAAATTAAAATAGGCACAAATGTGAACTGACATTTCTCTAAAGAAGATAAACAAATGGCCACTGGGCACGAGAAAAGATGCTCATTATCATTAGCTATTAGGGAAATGCAAATCAAAACCACAATGAGATACCAGTTCACACCCACCAGGATGGCTATAATTAAAAAAATAGACAATTGTAAGGGTTGGTGAAGATGTGAAGAAATTGGAACTCTCATACATTGCTGGTGGGAATGTAAAATGGTACAGCCAGTTTGGACATGTCTGGCAGTTCTTCAGAATGTGAAACATAGTTACCATACGACCCAGCACTTCCACTCCTAGATATATATCCAAAAGAAGTGAAACATTTGTCCATACAAAAACTTGTACATGAAGGTTCATTGTAGAATTATTCATAGTAGCCAAAAAGTGGAAACAATCCAGGTGTCCATCAACTGATGAATGGATAAATGTGGTACATTAATTTAATAGGGTATTATTCACCAATGAAAAAAATAAACTTTTGATACATGCTAAAACATAATGAACTTTGAAACAATTATACTAAGTAAAGGATAAAAAACATTGGGCAAAATGGTTAACAGTTTAAATTCAGAAATAAACATAAGATAGAAGATAACAGAAATACTTTCTGAGAAAATAACTTCTCACATTTTAATTTGGGCCAAATGCCTAAATCACCAACCAATGCAATGTAAAAGAGAAAAGAGTCCCCAAACATTTCTATTGGCAAGTGATTATCGCACTGATCTGTTGAGTAGATGAACTGCCATTTAATTCATCTTCACTTTCTTGTTTATACCACCAAGATTCTAGGCTGTTGATTGTGAGGTCAAACCAGAAAGGGTATAGATCTGATAAAGTACAATTCAGACTGTTTTCCAAAGCCAAATATCAATCATTTTGAGTTTTTAAATTTTCTTCTATACCCCTGTCCTATGTTAATGTGGATATGATAGAGTTGGCCAAGTCTTATTAGTTTATTACAGGGTATTTGATTAAGGTTAACCAAAATACTAATATTGTTTCCAATAATTTTCCATTTTTTGTTTGGTTATTGTCTAGTCTAAATCTCTTCAGCTTGAGAAATCTGAAATCATAGGCCATTATGTGTCTTTGATTTGAATCAAATAAATTTAATTAGAGGTCAGTCTTCCTAAATTGTAAGCTTCATGAGGGCAAGGACCACATCCATTTTGTTCACAGTACCTGGCACAAAACTGGCACTCAATATTTACTAAATGAATTCATAATCAGAAGAATAGCTAACCCAGTGGTTTTCAAACTTAAAAATTCATCAGAATCATATAAATAAAACAGATTACTGGGCCTCATCCCCAGTCTTTCTGACTCAGTGTACTCAGGGTGGGACCAAGAATTTATACTTAACCAATAATTGAATTTTGTTTTCTGAAATCAAAAAGAGGTTGGAGTTGAACTCCTTTCCCTACCTTATTGGAAAATAAGTGAAAAGATTCACCCCATATATGAAATTGCTGTATACTTACTTTAATTCTTGATTAATTTTGTTTTTCTTTTTAGTCAACCAGTATATGCTATGATTTATATAAGTGCATATTCAAAGCACATGTGAATGGCATATATGAGAAGATCATAGCAGTTACCAGAAAAGATGGTGACATTAAATCTATACCCAGGGGATGACCACCATTGGACTATGAGAAGAAATTGAGAAAATAAAATTTTAAAACTATGAGGCCAGGAAACAATTATTTGTACTTTTACGTCACTAGTGGAGTAAAAATACAGACTATTTCAGTATGTAGTCAGCACAAAATCATTAAAAAGCTGATGAAATAGCTTTACTCTAGAAGCCATGGTGAAGGGAAAAGAAATAAAAATACCCTTATAATGTTTTTTTTCCATAATGAGAAAAGAGGGCATTTTCGAGTGATAGGGAAAAAATGGCTTAGAACAATACAAAATACCAGACAGGCAGGTGAGGATGGAAGTTAATATTTAGAAATAAGAAAGTAATGCAAATTTAGGACTCTCAATCCTCCAAATTACAGTCCTAGTGATTTTGTCTCCCTTGAAAACCTGTAGGTAGTGAATGTGTAGAAAAAACTTAAATGATGTAGTTGGGTAGGTCAAGTCTCAATATCATATTAATCTAGCTGGGAACATGTACTTCAAGTTGTAAATATATAATGAACTTAAAAGTAATACTGAGTGACAATCAACAATTATAAAATGTTTATCCAATAACTCTCAACCAAATCAAAGATTATTTACTAATAATGCCAGTGTAACTAACTATTCAGTACTGAATGTAGTTCTTTCACGTTTCAAATAGGAAAATGTTCAGATTATTCAAATTATTTGAGAAAACTGTGAAGTGAACACAAGGCCCTTTTCATACTTATTCTCCATTTTCATACTTATTCTTGCATAAATATAAACACCATAGGGTATTTGATGGGTGTACTCAAGTTACCTCAAATTAAGCTTCAAGCATTGGCTCATTGTCTTTCTAAAGGGTTTCTAATTTCTTTTAAAAAAACCAAACAGTAAGGTGGTGTCATGCCTTAGTCCCAGCCATTCTGGAAACTGAGGTAGAAGGAGTGCATGAATCCAGGATTTTGTGCCTGTGAATAGCCACTGCACTCCAGCCTGGACAACACAGTGAGACCCCAGTGCTAAAAAACTTTAAAAAAAGAAACAAAAACTAAAAATAAAACTTCAAATTTCCATTTCACCTCTCCTCTTCTGGAGGTGTTTCTATACTGCAAGCTATCACAATTCTACTCTGAAAATAGGAGGAGTAGTTTTAAGTAGTTTTAAGCTTTTCATAAAATGTGCTTCTAGGAGAGGCCAAATCAGTAATTTCTCAACTTGGAGATCTTGAAACCACATGACTTCCTAGAGTTTTAAAAATAAGCTATGGAAGCTTCTGTTAACTATTTCCTTATATAATGCAACCACTCTCTATTCTCACCTGCAGGAAAAATTAAGAGACTACAACATGGTATTTAGTGACTCCCACTATCTCCCAGACTGATTTAGATGTTTCTCCCTCTATGTGTCCACAACACCTTTTGTATATCTTGTTAAATAAAAAATTATTCAATGATACTTGTCAAAGCACGGTAAGGAAGACTTTATTCAGGACCATTGTTAATAGGTACAGAACCATTGCAAAGAGATCTTGCAGTAAGGGAGAAAGATTGGGTTCCCCTCTGAATACAACATAAGCAAGTGGGAATTTATAGCCAAGGGGTGGAAAATTACTAAGAGAGAAACATCAGAGGGTAGGGAGGATTCTGGCTAAACCATTCTAACAGGATTTTTGCTGAAGACAGGCCAGGGTGACTGGACATCACCTGAGGGTGGTAGAAGATGGGCAGCCTGATCAGATATCAAGGATGATAAGATATCGAGGATAGGGGTTTCTGGCTAAACTGACTTAGCAGGGTTCTCTTGCTAAAGCTGGATTTTACAAGAAAGTGCACAAATGGGCCTAGGAAAAGGTTCAGAAGCCAACCTAAACTCTGGCCAAGCAAAAACTCTTTGCTTGAAGTCTACGTCTTGTTTTATAAAGAAAATTAATTCCAAAATTACATCAGTCCTAATAATAGAAACTCAGGGTTTCAAGTTCTTGTTATCAGATGCAAGTTACTTTCCTTAAAATTAGCAAATTACTTTGGTCCAGAAAACGGAAAGCTGTCTGCAAAATGACTGTTATAAAGGCAATTCAAACAATCTACTCCAAGACTTGTTATCTTATTTGTAAAAAGGCCATGAGCTCATGCATGTTATATAGAACTAAAGGTAAGTTAAACCATGTTAAATGATCCCTAGTTGTTTCACCTGACTCTCAGCTGAGATTGACAGTCTACGAAATTCCACCTGAAAAATAAATGGCTCAAATTAAACTCAGAATGTGAAACAAAATAAATGACCCAACAAAGTCTGATTCCAAAGAAATGTTCTTTTTTTTTTTTTGGAGACGGAGTCTTGCTCTGTCGCCCAGGCTGGAGTGCAGTGGCTCGCCCAGGCTGGAGTGCAGTGGCTGGATCTCAGCTCACTGCAACCTCCGCCTCCCGGGTTTACGCCATTCTCCTGCCTCAGCCTCCCGAGTAGCTGGGACCACAGGCGCTGGCCACCTCGCCCGGCTAGTTTTTTTTTTGTATTTTTAGTAGAGACGGGGTTTCACCGTGTTAGCCAGGATGGTCTCGATCTCCTGACCTCGTGATCTGCCCGTCTCGGCCTCCCAAAGTGCTGGGATTACAGGCTTGAGCCACCGCGCCTGGCCCAAAGGAATGTTCTTAAACGTGGCAATATCCCAGCTAATCTCCCAAGTAGTATCTTACCTGCTTTATCTCACTTTTTAACTGCATGATCCCAGTTCGTTCTGTTTTGGTTGCTCCAACAGCACCGATCTCGTGGATAGATATAGCAGGACTGACATTTGAATCAGTGGGACGAACTACATAGTATGAGAGATTACAGAGAAAGAGAGAGGATAATAAGGTTCAATTTCTTCCCCATCACATTTAAAAAAAAACTTTCATATATATCCTTATTTTTAACTTAATTTAAAAATGATAATCTTGCTATTTGAAATGTGGTCCATGGACCAGCAGCATCAGTACCACCTAGAAGCTTGTTAGTAGAAACTCAGGTCCCACCCCAGATCTACTGAATCAAAATGTGCATTTTAGCAATATCCCCCGCTTGCAACACACTGCTTTTTAACCTTCTTTTACCACTCTAAGGTCTGACATCCATCCATCTGACCATATATATCTACTTACCCTAACCCTGAAAGTTGAGCATGAGAGATGACCGCTTTTCATTGGCTCTGCTGCTTTAGGTATGCAATGCCAAATCCAACCAAAACCACAAACGCAGGTGGACTATTAATTTGTAAGTTTAAACTTGAAGGGTTACATTAGAAGTACCGTAAGCAGCTACACACATAATACAATACTGTAAGAGCTACTGGATTATTGACAATTAGAATATAAGAAAGTTTCAGATGATATGGGTTGCTAATTGTCCTAAAGTGGAGACTTAAGATAATGTGAGGGAATGCATTAAACAGTTAAAAATGAAACATGATAATAATCAATCCACTTAGTTGATATATCATTTAAGTAAAAATATAGTGGTTTCCAAATCTTGCTCCAGAAGACAGCTTGGTTTCTGTTTTATATATTGGAGTTTATTTATTTGGGGCAAAAGGTTCCTGTGATGAAGGAAAAACATTTTAAAACCAATGAGACACTTAAACCAAACAGTATGAAATGAAAATGCAGTTATTCAATCTCACCGCTTCGTTCCACTCCAAACTCCTTGCCGCTGAGAATGTGATGCAGGAGATTCTTCATGGCCGAAGGACTGAGATTCATCAGGCCCTCCGTGGCTTCCTCAGCTAGTCAGCAGAAATGTTAGAACAGAAGAACTTTTAATTTGCCTGCCATGCCCTCTCTATATTGTCTCTATTTCTTTTCTTGCTTAGAATTTCTGAGTCACTTGATTGGAAGAACAGAATTACAAAATAAATTGCTAGCACCCTACTGCTTAGGTATTCTTACTTCCACAGATTCTTAATTATTTAAGAACTGACTATCCAGTTTGTGGATTAGTGAGGTAACTGATTTTTTCTTCGCCCTGCTTCCACACCATTAGGATACTTAGTAAAATCTTTATTTGAAGGTGGGAAGAATGAAGGAACAACAATGGAACTGGAGGTCATTCCAGAGAAAGGCAATGAATGTATATATGCAGATAGGCTAAAATAATTTAAACTTCTCAGCCTGGAAATAATAGAGACTTAAGAGATACAGATTTGAATTCATGAAATTATGACTATAAGAGGATAACCTGAACATGTTAATCAACCTCATACATTTATTAAAAGTTGACTACATGCAGGTCATCATTTTAAGTAACATTAGTACAAGTAGGTATGTGACATGATAACTAATCTTGAGAGTCTGACTATCTCTTTGGGAGTGATGGAACATGTAAATATGATAAACAATAAAACATTGCATATTCTATGTGCCAAATGAGAGGTATAGACAATAACTGCCTTTGAAATCAATGGAGACATCACTCTCCAAGGACTGGAACTGACAAAATTAGTGGGAAGTACTGTGGGACTAGAAGATAAAGGCCAGACTGTTGAGGGTATTAAATATCAGACCCAGGGATCTTGACTTTATCCTATAAGGAATAAAGAGCCATGGTTTTCACGAATCCACAGGAAAACAAGAAATATAACAAGCAATTAAGGAAAAGTGAATATTCAGGGGCTTATCCCTTATTAAGGTTTATTATTGAGCAATCACACCCTCTCGCAAAACATCCCTTGATACCACAACTAGAGAATACTATATAATGTTTATCTATAACAATGTACTGAACTGGAAATCATTTGCAATCAGGTGGACTCAGACTCAAATTCCACTATTTACTAGCTATGTTACTTTGGGATGTTAGGTGACCTTGAGTTTCAGTTTCTTTATTGGTAAAAGTGACACAATACTACCTTCTTCTCCAGAGGATTCTTGTAAGGATTAAATGATATAATATATGTAAACTTAAAGCAAAAAGCACAGTCTCTGGCATATGGTAGGTATAAAATAACTGCTAGCTCTCTTCTGTCAAAGGGTTACTTAAATATAAATTATCTCATGTGTTTGAGTTAGGTTTGACTCAAACTGATAAATTTAGCTACTTGTTAACAGCTTGATTACAAGCCTTTTGGGGGAAATTTAACAGAAAGAATGGCTAAAATTGAGTTTTACAACTTTGATTTTATTTTTCTGTACCTCCCTATCTGTATTATTTTGCAATTCTTGTTGAAATCAAACAAATACTAATGGAATAAGGAGTCATGCCATAGGGGTCCATTTTTCCCTTTCACACTTTATACCATTTTGCCCTACAGCTTTTACAGGCCCCAACTATTCTTCTAACTAAAACTTTTATCTTGCCAAATACACCTATAGTTAATTTCAAAGAGAGTCTTGTCAGATAGATGTTAATGAAAACGTCATCTTCCTTTATTCAATCATGATGGTGACTAGACAGAACACTGACACCATGATCCACTGATGTAGTGACTGATTCTTGGTGTACAGATGCTCCACTGCCTAAATCTGAACCCAACCCAGTCTGTCACACTCAAGTACTCTCCAGAGTTAGAGAAATGAAGTTAGCAAAGAGTGTTAAGTTAAGAAGCATTTGGAGTGAAGAGCCCCCAGGAGATAGCATTCTGAATCTGCAGAACTGATACACAAATGTGTCATCATATCAGCTCCTTGACTTGCATAAATAGTGACTAACAGGGGAACACGGTTGCCATATCCAGCTTGAGCTATGGATAAAAATGTTTTAGCTTTCTTTATTTCTTGATTCCGAACTCTATAAACCTACATCAAAAGTGAATTCTACCTAAAACAGTTACTGAATTAAGTACCTGAGCATCGAAGGGAGTGGGCCAGTTCTGTTGCCATAACTTGTATGATCAGACCAATTCGAAGTCGAAACATTTCAGCAAAGAGGCCAGGCTGGGTTCGAATATACATGGCTAGATATACCATTATTTCCTGCACACAGAGTAGATATAGACAAAAATAATGGCCCAGGTCTCACAACGCCTATTTTGTTGTCTTTGGAAATTGCTAGATCAATTGAAAACAAACTTTAAAATATCAATCACCAGATTAGCCTTTACAATTCTTCTCACCTGTGTAAGGATTGAAATGCTCATATCCCCTTCACTGGCTTCATCTATCAGCTGAGTGAGCACCTCACAGGGCAGAGGTCTGAGGAAGAAGACAGTGAAGAAAGACAATATTCTACAACCACTTAATCTTAAATATGCTGAAAAAATGAAGCAGCTTTATCCAAGTCCACATCACTGCCTCAACATTTCATCATGACCAATAGCATTCTGATTTTTTCAAACTTCAGCACTCTTTCATTGCCTCCTGAAACCACTCTGGCCCATATCAACTTAGAGGAGCTCTGCTCTCCTCTCTCTAAACCTGAATTCTCTTCCTCCTTCAAAATTTATTTAAAACTCACACCATGATGTCCTTCTAGACTAGTCTTTCATAGTTAGCTTTGAACACTTGACAAGTAACTATTAGGGCTACAAAGTACTAAATTAACTTTAAGCTGTGCTTTTTTTGGTAATACACAATATTTCTACATATTTACAGGTTACATGTGATGTTTTGTTACATACATAGGATGTGTAATGATCAAGTCAGGGTACTTACGGTATCCATCACCTTGAGCATTTACCATTTCTTTTAGCTGGGAACATTTCAAGTCCTCTCTTCTAGTTATTTTGAAATATACAGTACATTGTTGTTAACAATAGTCACCCTACTCTGCTACTGAACATTAGAATGTATTCCTTCTTTAACCAACATCTCTTCAGCATCCCACCCCCATAATGGAATACTAGCTGTGCCTTTTTGAAACCATTTTATTATTTTACAATCACAGTTGATAGAGTTGTTTGATTTTCTATAGTTTCAATTCACATACGAGCACACACACACCCACACACCCACACACACACACACAGGTATACACCCATCCTCCCACACTTCTGATTCTCCTGCTGACACAAAGTACTCTGGGGCATGAACCATGCCATCTTCTTTGGATTGCCTACAGTGTCACAAAACTGATACAAAAAAGATTATTTTTTCCAGAAGCAAGATTTTATGGGTTGAATTGTGTCCTCTCCTCAAATTTTTTTCTTTAAATTTTTTTAATTTTTAATTTTTGTGGGTATATAGTAGGTGTATACATTTCTGGGGTGCATGAGATATTTTGATACAGGCATTTGACATATAATAATCAAATCAGGGTAAATGGGGTATCTATCTCATCAAGCATTTATCTTTTGTGTTACAAACAATCCAATTACACTCTTGCAGTTATTTTTAAATGCACAATTAAATTATTTTGACCATAGTCTCCCTATTGTGCTATCAAATACGAGATCTTCTTCATTCTCTCCAACTACTTTTTGTACCCATTAACCATCCCCACTCCCAACCCATAACCCCTGCTACCCTTCCCAGTCTTTTGGTAACCATCATTCTACTTGCTATCTCCATGAGTTCAATTGTTTTGATTTTTAGTTCCCACAAATCAGTGAGAACATGTGAACTTTGTCTTTCTGTGTCTGGCTTATTTCACTTAACAAAATGACCTCCGGTTCCATCCATGTTGTTATGAATGACAGGATCTCATTCTTTTTCGTGTCTGAATAGTACTCCCTTTTGTATATGTACCATATTTTCTTGATCTATTCATCTACTGATGGACACTTAGGTTGCTTCCAAATCTTGGCTATTGTGAATACTGATGAAATAAATGCAGGAGTGCAGATATCTCATCAATGTACTGATTTCCTTTCTTTTGGGTATATACCTAGCAGTGGGATTGCTGGATCGTATGGCAGCTCTATTTTTAGCTTTTTCTCAGGAACCTCCAAACTGTTCACCATAGTAGTTGTACTAATTTACATTCCTACCAACAATACATGAGGGTTCCCTTTTCTCCACATCCTTGCCAGCATTTGTTATTGCCTGCCTTTTGGATAAAAGCCATTTTAACTGGGGTGAGATGATACTTCATTGTAGTTTTGATTTGCATTTTTCTGATGATCAATGATGTTGAGCACCTTTTCATATGCCTGTTTGCCATTTGTATGTCTTCTTTTGAGAAATGTCTATTCAGACTATTTGCCCATTTTTAAAGCAGATTATTAGATTTTTTTCCTATAGAATTGTTTGAGCTCCTTATACATTCTGGTTATTAATCCCTTATCAGATGGGTAATTGGCAAATATTTTCTCCAATTTCACCTTTCCAATTTGCTTTAAATACCGAATGACTGACTGTAGAATGGTTGATGCTGAGTTCTTTGGCAGTTTCTCGTGTAGTTGTGAGAGGATCAGCTTCAACGATAGCTCTCAATTGGTCATTGTCAACTTTCAACGGCTGGCCAGTATGCTCCTCATCTTCAAGGCTCTCGTTTCCTTTGCAAAACTTCTTCAAACACCACTGCACTGTACGTTCGTTAGCAGTTCCTGGGCCAAATGCCAGGCCTATAATCGGGGACCTCAAGAACCTGTTTTGTGCTCTACCCCACTGTGGCCAACCTGGTACCTAAGCTGCAAGACAAAGTCCCCTTTACTCTTCCCTCTCCTTTTCTTGAGCAGAAGGAGTCTCTCCATATACCCACCACAGCTGGGCATGTGTTTGGTCACACCTGGAACCAGAATGTCTCAGAGTCTCACTCAAGGCCCATGGCCATGTACTACCTGGTCACTGTGCTGATTGTTCAGGGCCCAAGGGCTCTTTAGTCAGCATGTGATAAATCCTGCCAAAACTGGGTCCTTCCCTTCAAAGTAGCAGGTTCCCTTCTGATGCAAGGTGTGTGTCAAAATGTCATCCAGGAGCTAGGGCCTGGAATGGGAGTCTGATGCCTCTGCCTGGTGCCCTATCCTACTGTGGCTGAGCTGGTATCCAACTTGCAAGATAAAGTCCTCTTTACTATTTCCTCTCCTCTCAAGTGGAAGGAAGGATTCTCTCCCAGAGTTGCACTATCTGGAGTTGGAAGAGGGGTGGCACAAGCACTCCTTTGCCCACCCTAGCTGACATCTCACTAGGTCGCATGTACCCGAAGTCCATTGGTTTCGAGTCCAGCACAACACAAGGATTTGCCCAGGAATTGCAGTCCTCGTGGCCTAGATTGCTTTTTGAGTCTATTTAGTACCCAGAGCACTTTAAGCCCGTGGTGGTGAAGTTTGCTGGAACTTTTGTTTCTCTGAGCCTTCATATGGGAGCTTGAACTGGAACTCAAGGGTAACAGAAATCATGGACATAAACCAGGAAGGAAGTAGCATGCAGACATCAGCGAAAGTATCCCTTCTGTAGCTAATGTAGTAAAAAAAATTTGTAAATAAAAAACATGCTGTAGATAGAGTTTAACCAGGAAAAAATGAGGGAGAAATATTTACAAAAGTTTTTTTTACTACTTTGGCTACAGAAGTAGAACTGACAAGCAGGGGGGAATACCCTTTTTAAAAATTACTCTCTAGCAGAAAAACAGATTCTTCAGATCATTTATGAATGAAATTAGAATCTCTCTAAAAATATTTCTTGGAGATACATACTCTTTGTAAGATTTAAATTTTGGCACTGGTGTGATATGAAATTAAACACATTTACTGCAGATGAATTTTACTGGCATGGCCAGTGGCAAAAGGAAGACTCATGTATAAAGATTCAATTTTCCATCCCAGCCCCATCACTTGACTCACATCTGCCTCCAGGCCAAGCCTATCTTAGGGTACTCTTTCCAGTCGGAGGCTGTGGCAGACCTCAGACAGTGGCACTCTGATTACAGGGTTCCTGGAAGGGTGCTACCTCACAGTTTTCCTCTTTGACTATGACCTCCATCCCCTTTATTCTTCTTGAGCAGCATGGAGTTTCATGGTCAGCCCTGGCTCTAGCCACTTTCTTTCACCTCCTCTTTCCAGAGTATGGCTGACATTTTGTGGTTGCTAACTCAAGGTACCCTGTTTGTTTTGTTTTTTGAATGGCAGGTATGGAAAATCCAGTAAGTAAAAAGAGTTTGAGTACTACTCTCTGTGAGTTTTCTCCTTCATTTACTCTTGCCCTATCATTACCAACATTCTTTCACCAAGTGTCTCTGATAGACGTGAACATATGTAGGACATTATCATCCACTGACAGATTAGGGCAAGAGAATTCTAAGTCCACACCACTCCTTAAAGGCTCAGAGAAGCCTAATCAAACCCAGCCATACTCACGCAGAGATAGTCTTTTCTCGAGGTTCTGGAGGAAGTCCCACTGTCAAATGTTTCTGGTGGGAGAGAAGGTCTGTGCAGGCCTAACAAGAGATAGCATAATATTATCGTTTCTGTAACACCTCAGGTTTCCACAGCATTTCTCTTTTCAGCTTAGAAACTTTTGCTCCTCCTTAACATAATGACACACTGAAGTCTCTTCCTCAGAAAATACCATGAAGATCAGAAAAGAAGGATTTCTAGGAAGAAACAATGAGGTCTTTTCATCTATCTCCTAGAAGGCAGGAACTTTTTTGTTTGGTTGGTTTATGGATTTTTTTTCTTTCTTTTTAAAAAATTTGTTTAAATGTTTAAGCTTTTAATTTTTATGGATAAGTAAGTTATATATATTTATGGAGTACATGTGATAGTTTCATACAAGCATACAACATGTAATGATCAAACCTGGGTAATTGAGACATCCATCACCTCAAATATTTATCATTTCTTTTGATGGCAAGATTCCAAATCTACTCTTCTAGTTATTTTGAGATTTACAACAAATTATTGTTAACTATAGTCATCCTATCGTGACACTAAACACCAGATCTTATTCCTTCAAACTGATTGTATTTTCGTGCCCATTAAGCAACCTTTCTTTATCCCCCACTCCCGACTACCCTTCCCAGCTTCTGGCATCAATCACTCTACTCTCTACCTCTATGAGATCAACTTTTTAAGCTCGTACATATGAGTGAGAACATGTGGTATTTGTCTTTCTGTGCCTGGGTTATTTCACCTAACATAGTGCCCTCCAGTTCCATTCATGTTACTATAAATGACAGGGTTTCACTCTTTTTAATGCAGAATAATATCCAATTGTGTATATATACCACATTTTCTTCATCTATTCATTTTCTGATGGACATTTAGGTTTATTCCACACCTTTGCTATTGGGAATAGTGCCACAGTAAACATGGGAATTGTAGATTATCTCTCGCATATACTGATTTCCTTTCTTTTTGATATATACCCAGCAGTTAGACTGCTGGATCCCATGGTAGTTCTACTTTTAGTTTTTTGATGAACTTCCATACTGTTTTCCGTAAGTGGCTATACTGAGTTCCATTCCCACTAATGGTGTATGGACGTTTCCCTTTCTAGGAGGTAGGAACCTAGTGTAAATTCATTCTTAAGATATAGAATTCTTAATATCATTATAAAGATGTTATGGTTTATAACATTTTATAAATCTACAATTCTTGTCATTCACAAACAAAAAGAATTGAATATCATATTTTATGTGGAAAAGACATCTCAAATGGTTAGAGGCTATGGTTGTTTTAAAAAACAATTATAGAAATCAATTTTTAAAAAGCACTCTTATTTAGATTTGGTATAAATTCAAGAATTTATAGTACCTCATCAAGTGCTTCCACTTTCTTCCTTAAGATCCCCGAAATGTATCGGATCAGGCCCCAGTGACGAATTTCTCCCACTTTGCCATACAGCTCGGTAAGAAGCTCTCTGACTGTAGCACTCCCTTCATTATACAATTCAGTGTTCCAGTCAGGTCCTCTAGAATTTTAAAGACGGGACTACATCAGTTATAAGTAAAGCCTCTGGCAATCATTTTTGCTTTCAGTGTTATAACGAATATGCCTGTTTTTGATAAGTCTCTCTCACTAGGAAATCAATGCAATTTACTAAGAATTCTTATAAAACTATGATTAACAGTCAGCCCTGAAAGCCAGTACCTAGACAAGAATAAGTCTTAGTTTCAGCTGTGCTTTTGACAAAATGCATTCTTTTACTCTATTCATGGGCTTCAATATAGTTGAAATTAAAGACAAAGATTTAACAAAAGAATTATTTTAAAAACCACTGTAAGGAAAGTCATATGACAAATTACAAATGAGGAAAAAATGTTTGCAATTCATAGGATAATTTCCCTTACATATAAAGAACTCCAACATGTAGATTAAAAAAATTAACAAAAGAAAACCTGGCAAAACAAATATTGCTGGCAAAACAAATAGATGGCTTTAAAAGATAGGAAAAGGTGCTCAACCTCACTCACAGAGAACCTTTAACTTAGCACTATGCCAAGATAACATTTTTAACCTATCAGATTGTCAAAAGCCCCTAAATTTGATAACACTGCTTTGGTGAGACTTTGAGAAAACAGGCACCATCAATATGCTGCTGATCAGAATAAAAATTGGACAATTCCTCTGGAGAGCTATTTGTAAATATATATCAATACTGAAAATATTTAAAAACAGCCTGGCAATTCCTAACATGGTTAAATACAGAATTACCATAGAATCCAGCATTTCCACTACTAGTTATACAGCCAATAGAAATAAAAACATATGTCCACATTAACTTGTACATGAATGTTTATACCAGCATTATTCATAATAGCCAGAAAGTAGAAAGAACCCAAATGTCCATCATCTGATGAATGGATAAATAAAATGTGTTATATTTATATAGGATATAATATCTGGAAATAAAAGAATGAAGTACTGATACATGTTACAACACAGATGAACCTTGAAAATATTATGTTAAATGAAAGAAGCCTGTCATAAAGGACCACATATTGCAAGACTCAATTTACATAAAATGTCCCAAGCAAACAAATCTATACAGACAGAATGTAGATTAGTGGCTGCCTAGGGCTGGGGGGATGGAGGGATTGAGGGTTGACGGATAAAGGAAGTGGGGTTTCTTTTTGGGGTAATGAAAATGTTCTAAAATGAATAGTGGTGAAGAATGCACAACAATGTGAATACATTAAAAACCATTTAATTGTACAGTTAAAAAACACCTATTTTTTGATCTATCAATTCAAGTTCTGGTTTACTTGCAGGATAAATTTCACACACGTGAAATGCTACATGCTATGAGGCTATTTGCTATAGCATTTTTGTGATTGTGAATTCTGGCAACAATTCAGATGTTCATCAATAAGAGACTGGCTAAGTAAATTATGATATATTCAAATAATGGAATGGCACACAATTATTAAGAAAATATGAAGTAGATCTAGACTGTGGTATTATATTTTCAACAATAGCTGCAACAATTTCCTATCTAACCTACTCTTCTTACAATGTGACTCTCACACTCCTCCCATGAAGAGATGGTTTCTGTGTTCCCTTCCCTTGAACCCAGGCATGCTTGTGATTAAGGCAAAAGTGACTTACATAATTTCTGAGGCTAGGCTATACAAAGTAATAGAGCTCCCAGCTGGGACACTTACTAGTAGAACCTAGTCATCATGCTGTGAAGATGTGGGGAGACATATGAGGGGGGTCATCTGCGGTATACCAGCAGTAGGTAACCTCAGCTGAGGTTCTAGCCAACAGCCAGTACTAACCCCTAGACATATGAGTGAGCAAGCATTGTGAAGATTCCAGCCCCAGACATTGTTGACCAAAACTAAATGAGAGATCTCAGGTGAGAACTGCCTGGCCGAACACAGGCAGGTCCCAGAACTGTAAAAGATGATTTAAAAATTTAAAATTTTTGTTATTTTAAGCTACTGAGTTTCAGAGTGATTTGTTATGAAGCAACAGATAATTGGAATATATATGTAGTGATCATCAAGATATATATTAATCTAATGATGGTGTGTAAATTACATCTTTAGTGTGAAGGTTAAAAGACAAAACTATTAAAAACAGTAACTACAGTAATTTGTTAAGGGATATGCAATATAAAAATTGTAAATTGTGACATCAAAAATTCAAAATGTTGGGAGGTGGAGTTAAAGAGTTTTCTTCTTCTCTATTATTGTAATCATAGTTAAATCGTTAAGACTTTTTGTAAGCCTCATGTTAAGCACAATGCAAAAACATATAATAGATATGGTAAAAATAAAAAGCAAAAAATCAAAACAATTATGAAGGAAAATCACTTAGCCATAAAGACAGATAGTAAGAAAGAAATAAAAAAGGAAGGAAGGAAGGAAGGAAGGAAGGAAGGAAGGACTCTACAAAACAACAGGAAAACAATTAATTACATGGCAGTAGTAAGCCCTTACCTACCAATAATTACCTTTAATGTGAATTGATTAAGTTATCCATTAAAAAGCAGAGTAGCTTAATGAATAAAAAAACCAAGAACCAACTATATGCTGCTTAAAAGAGACTCGCTCCACCTGTGAGGACACACATGGACTAAAAGTGAGTGGATAGAAAAAAGATATTCCATGCAAATGGAAACCAAAAGACAACAGACGTAACTCTACTTGGGTAAAACAGACTTTCAGGGCCAGGTGCTGTGGCTCACACCTGTAACTCCCAGCATTCTGGGAGGCTGAGGCAGGAGGATGCTTTGAGCCCAATAGTTTGAGACCAGCCTGGGTAACATGGCCAGACTCCAGCTCTGCAAAAAAAAAAAAATAAATAAATAAATAAAAATAAAAATTAGCTGGGCATGGTGGCATGCACCTGTGGTCCCAGCTACTCAGGAAACTGAAGTGGGAGGATCACTTGAGCCCAGGAGTTTGAGACTGCAGTGAGCCATGTTCATGGCACTACACTCCAGCCTGGCTGACAGAGCAAGACTGTCTTTAAAAAATAGACTTCAAGTAAAAAACTAAAAAGTGATATAAAAGGTCACTATATAATGATAAGGGGGGTCGGTTAAGCAAGAGGATTTAACTATTGTAAATGTATATGCACCCAACATTGGAGCACCTAAGTATATAAAGCAAATATTAACGTACCTAAAGGGAGAGATAGACCACAATACAATAATAGTAGGGGCCTTCAACAGCCCATTTTCAGTAATGGATAGACCACATAGACAGAAAATCAACAAACATTGGATTTAAACTGTACACTAGACCAAATGGACCTAATTGATATTTACAGAACATTCCATCCAAAAGCTACAGAATACACATTATTCTCAACTTTACATGGAACATTCTGCAGGGTAGATTATATACTAGGCCACAAACAAGTATTAACGAATTGAAGAAGATCAAAATCATATCAAGTATCTTTTCTGATCACAATGACATAAAATTAGAAATCAATAACAGGAGAAACCACAGAAACTTTACAAATACAAGGAAATTAAACATGCTCCTAAACAACCAAGGGGTCACTGAACAAATTAAGAGGGAAATTACAAAATTTTCTTTAGGCAAATGAAAAGGAAATGCAACATACCAAAAGATATGGGATATAGAAAATGCTATTCTAAGAGAGATGTTTATAGCAATGAATGCATATATCAAACAGTATAAAGATCTCAAATAAACAACAAAATGTTACACCTAAAGGAACTAGAAAAACAAGAACAAACTAAACCCAAAATTAGTAAAAGGAAAGAAACAATAAATACCAGAGTGGAAATAAATAAAATAGAGACTAAAAAAGCAATACAAATGATTAACAAAATGAGGAGCTGGTTTTTTTTTTTGAAAAGATAAACAAAATCAACAAAGCTTTGGCTAGACAAAGAAAAAAAGAAAGAACATCCAAATAAATAAAATGAGAGATGAAAAGGAGATATATAGCCTGGGCAACACAGTAAGACCTCATTTCTATATATAATTAAAAAAACATTTAGCCGGGCATGGTGGCACACACCAGTGGTACCAGCTACTCAGGAGGCTGAGGTGGGAGGATCACTTGAGACTGGGCAGTGAAGGCTGTAGTGAGCCATGATCACACCACTGCACTCCAGCCTGGGCAACAGAGCAAGACCTCACCTCAAAATTAAAAAAAGAAGATGAGATATAACTGATACCGATACCACAGAAATACAAAGAATTGTTAGAAACTGTTATGAACAATTATATGCCAGCAAGTAGGAAAACCTAGAAGAAATGGATACATTTGTGAACACATACAATCTACCAAGATTGAAGTATGAAGAAACAGAAAATCTGAATAGATCAATAACAAAGGAGATTGAATCAGTAATAAAAAGTCTTCCCTCAGAGGGAAGCCCAGGACCAGACGGTTTCACTGCTGAACTGTACCAAATGTTTAGAGAACTAATACTAATTATTTTCAAACTATTCCAAAAAATAAAAAATAAAAAGAAAGGAAAAGGGGAGAGTTCTTCCAAACTCATTTTATAAGGCCAGCATTACCCTGATACCAAAACCAAACAAGGATACAACAAAAAAAGAAAGCTAAAAACCAGTGAGAATGTTCATCCTGTAATGATTATAAAACCCCCAATTTAGTCTCCTTTCCCTGGGCTCTCAAGCTTTTTTGGGAGCAAGCTGGGAACCTTCTTTGCTCTTCCCAGAAAGCCTCATTATGTGAGTAATAAATATTCCACATCTTCTTGGTATGTGTATGTCACCATCTATCTCAAAATCCAAACCAAGTTTAGGGGAAGAAAGTCCATCCTGCTTCTTCATGGTGAGTAGAACATGGAAAAGGAGATAGAACAGATTATTTTTGTGTGGGCTTGTGGGGTCCAGGAGAGAGGAGTTCAATTTGGACATATTGAGTTTGTACTAATACAAAGTACCTAGCAGGATGCCTGACACATAGCAAACAAAAATGTTAGTTTCTTTTTCCTATAAACCACTATATTCTTACATTTCTTGAGTTAAAAACTTATCTGTACATTTGACCAAATAATGGAGGCTTAAAAATAGCCTAATGACAATAATACTTATCAGTTATTGATCACCCACCATGTACCAGGCATTGTATTAGAGACTTCATAGATATTATATCTTAATCTTTACAATAACTCTATGAGGTATATATAATTCAAATTCTATAAATGAGGACAACTGAGGGTTTGAAGTCACATGATGTGTAGGTTGTTAAACTATATTCAAATCCAGATCGGCGAAACTCCAAAAGCTGTGCTCTATTTATTATGCTATAATTCCTCTGATTATGAACATTAAACTAGATTGATGATATCCACCACTTACTTCATAGTATACAGCATATAGAGGATATCAGCTTGTTCCTGTAAGCTTGAGGTCTCCTTCAACTGTAAAACCAGTGCTTTAAAGTCCACCTCCCCAGACTGGTTTCTAGGAAGATGTATTTCTACACGAACAGAGGGAACCTTTAGTTTGAGAAATGATGAAAAGAAATTAAGTTCACAAGTGCTCAACTTAAATAATGTCCTAGAATGAGTCATCTTTTCACCTCTAAACCTTTTCCAAAGGAATTCTTTAAATATTAATGAAAGGCAAAGCAAAAACAATGAAACCTTCCAGATGTATAATACAGCAATCTAGTTTTCCTAAAGTCTGACCAGACAAACTTGCCCAATGTAAAAGTTCACCAGGATAGCATTTTGCGTACCACTATTTACTAACAAGAACCATAATGACTAGTTCTATTATTTCCCATAAAGATGGCAGTTTTTCAAAAAGCCGATAGAAATACCTCGTGCACAAATTTACCTGGTTCTCCTGTCGGGAATGAGATGAATCAAGTAAATTGAATGAAGGCCGGGAAGCCTGAAATAACTTCATAGGAAGATACATGTGAACATCTGCAAAAGTATGACATTTGTGGGAAATATTAGATAATTAGGAGACTAATAGAAATGCACAATTGACTCCAGCAATTAAGTCACATGTGAGTCAATTCTTTATAGAACAAGAAAGAGAAATTTCTTCTTTCTTGGTAATATCAAAGAAAACAAATATGAATACCAGATAATTTAAATCATGTGCAATTAATAAGTATATTTTGAATTGAATTTCTAGAATTATAGCACTAGCTGGACATGTAAGATATTAAATTTACTAATGTAATTAATCCACAATGGTGCATTCACTGATACTTTGATGGAATACGACATATAATAGAAAGAACTCAGTTGCATTTTATATTTTCCGAACTTTTCTAGGTGAATATCTGGCTGTTCGTGGTTAAATTTCCCTAAGAATACGTGAATGGATAATCCTATCTAGGGAATAAAAAAAATGTAGTTGAGATATTCCTAAGATTGTTTACTTACAGTTCATTGTTGAAATACTTACCATCACCTCTAAGGAAAGATTTGTAATTTTCACTACTTTACAGATACAGAAAGAGAGATACAGAGCTCAAATAACTGTTCAAGCAAGTAAGTAGCAGAGCTGGGAATTAAGCTCAAGTTTTCTGGTTCACAATTGAGAAGTATAACTTAATACATTTCATCTCTTCATATAAGCCCTTTCTCAAGGAAGCATACTCAAAGGGTATGCTAAGCTTTTCCCTATTATAAATGTTAAATGATTTCCAATGTTCATGTTTAATATCTTTGGTTAGTAATGGTCAATAAAGTTTTAGACAGCAAGAGCATGCATCTCAGTCCTTCTCATCATCTGTAGAATGTTAACATTCAGGTCTTCTAGGTGTGGCCAAGGGAGCCCTTCTCTCCTGTCATATCCAGCTACTATCAAGACATTGAACACTCCTTGGAACTATGACTACTCCTGACAATGTGTGGCAGAAGACACCCTCCACTGCAAATACAACTGAAGGAGGGTAGTGGCCATGGGGAGGAGAATGGCAAAGTTGTAAAGAATGAGTATTATATTTGACAAAACAGATCTACATTGCTGGAACAACAACAAAATTCCATAGAAGTAATATTCCCAAAGGAAAAGCCCTTTCTACCATTTTTAACTTTAATGTTATAGTTGAATATGCTCCATGTCTCTTGTTCTGCCTCTTCTTACCATGTTACCAGTTAAACCAGACTACATAGCATAACTATACACAATTCACTAATTTTACAAATATTTGAGTGTCTAATGTGTTCTAGGTGCTGTCTGAGATGCTGGGGATTAAAGCAGTGAACAAAACTTAAGTTCCTGCTTACATTGCAATCAATGCCCGCCCCCATCCTGGGCTTCACGTCATCCTGTGCCTGACTCTGGTGAGTCACAGCATTACTCACTCTGTACATGCAGTTCCTTGGCCTTGGTCACCAAGGACATTAAGTCGCAGGTTGTTTGCACAGCAGCTCGGAACCGATCTAGCCCTCCCTTCTGTGAGGTAGGGGCTAGTTTAGGATGGGGAGCAGTGTGCGCCAAAAGGTGATCTAAATAACGAGCAACTTCATCACCACAGCGAGCTGCAAGGTTAGTGGGGGAAGGGGGAAGAGAAAAGAATGAAAATATTTTAGTTACTTTATAGTCTACCCCAGCAAAGAGAATGATTGGCTCCTGTGCTCACAACATAGCACCAGAAGTAGGTTGTTTTTAGCTCATGGAGGAAAAGCTTGTGATCATGATATAACCTCATCACTTTAAGATCCAGCGACCATGGCCATTTACCAGAACCCACCTCTTCTTCAACTTGCTGAGACAAGGTCAGGGTTCGTGAAAGCAGTATGAGCTTGTTTTACACTGGAGCAAGCATTTAACAATCTGTGTATTTGCATGTGTGCATGTGATGGTAATGGTGACAGGGATGGAGGAGGAGCAGAACAGGGAGCTTCAAGTGGCACTAATGTGAGGGTACTTTTGTGAGGAAGGGCCAGGAAAGGTCAAAAATCTTCTTAGTCACCTCATTTGTTTATTCACCAAATATTGTTGGCTGCTGTGTACCAGGCAGTGTACTAGGTGCTAACATTTTAGTGGTGAAGAGGATGGATATGGTCCCTATCTTCTTGGACTCCCCTTCCCCCATACACCTTCTATAACATTATCTCTGAGTATGGGTAATGGAAAGAAAAACATACATATATCCTGTGGAAGCTTAATATTTCAGACTTTACATGAATATTCACAACGTTTATAGTTAGAAAAGCACACTATTCAGATCAATACCAAAGTCTGCTATATCAGTCATGAGTCATCTGGTTTTTGAAGATATTTACTGATTTCTCCAGGTGTCTTTCTGTGTTCTGACGTGACTAACGCAAACTAGTAGAGCTCTAAGAATGGAGCTCATATTCAGTGACATCCTAATGACAAAGATTGTAACCTTGAATACAATCTAGAAACTTGAGTGGAGGATTATGAAGAATATGGAGAGAAGCTCTTTACCCACAGAAGGGCTGGCAAGCAATAAATACACTCATTTTGAGACCACTGACGAGTAAACCCAGAAGTAGGAAAGTGGCTCAGAATGCCATAATGTCAAATTCAGTAATACGTATCATTAGAAATATATATTTTAGTAATCCAGTGGAATAAATACTACAGATAAAAATCACAACTACCTATAGAATAGCAAACAATCTCAATATACGATCTTCTCATTTAATTTTCAAAGTATTTTATGCCAAGACATCATGACTTTGGTTGTTATTGATAACAGTAAATAGCCTTGTATTTAATGTACTTTTCCAACAAAGAAATTCAACTGTTTTAAATCTTACAAAAACAAATAGAGAATGAATGAAGTGGTGCTTAGTGAGTAAATATCGGGCCCAAAAAAGAAAATAGTCCTTCTGACTGCTAATGTGTTGCCCTATTGTATGAGATTGTGCTGGCTGACCTCACTGAGGACAGAAAATTTATTTTTTTTCTTTTCTCCAACATACCACTCTTAAGATAAAGAAATTGGCTGCCTTAAGTTACAGGCTAACAGTCAAATACCCAGACAATGAAAGCAGGCAAATCATGTTTTAGAGGGCTAGACAAATAATTCTTTCTTATTGGCCCTTCTTTGTATGAGATTCAAGCAACATAATGCCTGCTCTGCCTAAGTCAGTATTTTAACACTGTAAGGTAGTGTTGCTCAGTCACTTTCAATTCATGCCCCTGCAGTGCTTTCTCACTATATCACCTTTGTATTCCTAGAAGCCAGTTAGAGTTTGACTTAGTTGTATTTGCCTCGTTTGTACTATGAAAATAACAGGCATACTGAATAGCCTTTTTCAAACTGCACAGACCTCCCCACAGACTCTGATATGCTCCTCTAATATTATATAAAAAGGACTCTAATTAAATTTCATATTTTTATGCTTTTTAATGTCAAAAAGCCCTACTGTATATGTATTATTTTCCTACTTCACACTTGATTAAACATCTCTCACTCACCACTGCTTCTTCCTATGTCAAAATCACCAGTCACTTCAAATGCCTGGGAGAGGAATCTTCCCCAATCTTAGTAAGGGACAGTCCAACTCCATACTCCACAATTACCACCGGAATATTAGACCAGAAACCAAAGGTAAGTAGAGGGAGGAAAAGTAAAGCCAAACAAAAGTAGAGATCTAGGTGTATTAAACAGGCGTGAGGATAGAACACTGTGAGACTGCTGGCAGCGTAAATTATTAAGAATGGTGCTAAACAATATTTTGTAGTTTTGTCCAGCCAGGCCAATGCTTTATGAAGCCTCCTTACCATGACTGGTTGAATCATAACCATTCATCCAGTTGGCAGATTCCAGGTAATCATAGTTGTCATCATAATCTTCACTGTACAGCTTACCCTCAGGTCCAGGGTCCATGAAGCTCAAGTGTGTGCAACAAGATGTTGTTAAAAACTCTGACAATTTACCTGTTTGAACCCTAAAAATTACAGGAGGATAGAAAACAGGAAATCAGGGGTGATCCTTTTTAAACAACACAATCTTAGTGATAAAAGGACACCTAACATATTTTGTTGGGGGATTACTAATGTGCATACATTAATATAAATTTTGTAAAAACAAAATTTTACAGCACTCCTAGGCATGGTATACATCTTAAATGGTTAGGGGACTGTATTAATAAAGGTTACAATTATGGATTAACAATCCACCAGCAGACCAGTTTTGCTCTCTTCTACTGCCATATATTACGTTGCTAACTATGCCAAATATCTGGTAAAAATTTGCATTGGCTACTGGAGAAGCCTGGAGAGAATGAAGATAAATCATCACAGACCCATCACATCATTAAAAAAAATTCCCAAAGGCCATTGGAACATAAAGGATGGTACTTGACAATTTTGTAAATTATAGTAGACTGTAAGCCATATTGTCTCCTACTTATGAAGGCAATTACAAAACCCAAAAGCAAAGTCAGCATTACCAAATTTCTAAAGAGGCCAACTTGAAGGGGCTATCAGTGGCCACACCTTGGATAATTAAAATATTGAAATAATGACAGAAATGGATCATGGCATATTAAATAAAATAATAATCTATGAATCTGTGCTGATACTAAACTACAAAATAAAAGGGGGGAAGGGAAAACTCTTTTTTAACATAAGAATTTCCACCAATAAATGTACCCAGAATGATAGAAATACAATTTAATAACTCCATTAGTAATAAGTGAATTCATGCAAGGATCAATGGAAGCTAATATGATTTGATCAAACACTGTTGGAGAGAGGATATGCAGAAACCTGGCACATACCAGGTTCAACACCTTAAACAAGTGATCAAGGTTATCATCACCCAATAATGTCACAAACAAATCTCATGTGCCTCCTGATATGATGCACTGAAAGGGACTGTAGTAAATTCTTACAATTGTATGTTTCCCTGCCATCTATTTTGAATATAAGCTTAACTTTCTCATACCAGAAGCAGAGTTCAGTCATCTTTGACAGTTTCCAGTTCTACACCTCCCTCAGTTCCTCACTGTGGTCAGTCCACATATCTGCCTTACACAACTTCCTCTTGGTAACCACCTCCCTAAGGGACAGCTAAATATGATCTATTTGACTAGCCTTACTGATCCTTACATCCTACATGAACTATGCCAATATGCCACAGTGACCACCTCTCAAGTCACAGTGTGACCTCCAGGAAGTCATGCCTGCTTGCTTTAAACCCATCAGTTAAAACTCCCCAAGGAATATCTGTTTGGATAATGCCCTGGACCTCAATAAAGGCACTGGCCCATGGGTCTCTCTTTTTCTCTCTCCACATACTCCCTGACATCAGTGTGTGTGGCCTCCAGGTATTCTGTGTACCCCACCTGCAGGACCTGTAAGTAATAAAATCTTTATTTCCATCTTGTGCCTCCTAACCATTGAAAAGGTGCTCTGCATCTTAAAGATCCTAATTTAAAACAAGGACCCAACATCACACAGGTAGTATTCCTGCCAAAAACATATAGCCTAAATCTAATCATGAGAAACAACCAGACAAATCCAAATTGTGAGATATTCTGCAAAATAACTGACCTGCATTCTTCAAAAATGTAATGAAAACTGTCATGAAAGATTGACAAAAGGCTGGAGAACCCTTCTAGATTAAAAGATACCAAAGAGATATAACAACTAAGTGCTAACATGTGATCTTTGATTGGATCCTGGATTGGTGGGAAAACAGCATGATAAAACATTATTGGGATAATTGGGTAACTTTTTACTTTTCCTTCGACTTTATTTATTTCCAACTTTCACTTTAGGCTCAGGGGTACATGTGTAGATTTGTTACATGGGTAAATTGCATGTTACAGGGGTTTGGTGTACAAATTATTTCGTCACCCATAGTAAGCATAGTATCCAATAGGTAGGTTTGCAGTCCTCACCTACCTCTTGCCCTCCACCCTCAGGAAGGTCCTGGTGTCTATTGTTTCCTTCTTTGTGTCCGTGTCTACTCAATGTTTAGTTCCCACTTATAAGTGAGAACATGTGGTATGTGGTATTTGGTTTTCTGTTCCTGCATTAATTTGCTTAGGATAATGGCCTCTATATGCATTCATGTTGCTGCAAAGGACATGATTTTGTTCTTTTTTATGGCAGTGTAGTATTCCATGGTGCATTACATGCCACATTTCCTTTAAGAAGTCCACCATAGATGGGTATCTAGGTTGATGCCCATCTTTGTCTTTGCTATTGTGTCTAGTGCTGTGATGAACATATGCACGTAAGTGTCTCTATGGTATAATGATTTATATTCTTTTGGATATATATCCAGTAATGGGATTGCTGGGTAGAATGGTAGTTCTATTTTAAGTTGGTTTGAGAAATCTCGAAACTGTTTTCCACGGTCTCCCAGGTTGGAGCGCAGTGGTGCAATCCTGGCTCACTGCAACTTCCGCCTCCCAGGTTCAAGTGATTCTCATGTCTCAGCCCCGCGGTAGCTAGGATTACAGGTATGCACCAGCACGCCTGGCTAACTTTCATATTTTTTGTAGAGACAGGTTTTTGCCATGTTGGCCAGGCTGGTCTTGAACTCCTGGCTTCAAGTGATCTGCCCGCCTTGGCCTCCCAATCTAAGTGTGATGATTATATTACAGTTATATGTAAGAATGCACTTGTTCTTAGACAGAAAGAACAAAAAAAACCCCAAGTATTTAGGGTTGAGTTATGATGTCTATGGCTAATTATTTTAGCAAAAAAGCATGTGTGTATATATATGTATATACATATACATAACACATAGTACATGTAGTATGTATGTGTGTGTATATGCATACATATGTATATGGGAGGACGTAGGGAGGAAGAGAGAAAGGAAGGGGGAAAGGTAGGAAGGGAGGGAAGGGAAGAAATAGAGAATGCACAGTGGGACAAAATGTTAATAACGGGTGAATCTTGAAAAAGGGTATATGGGTGTTCAGCAGTATTCTTGTAAATTTCTGTAAGCTGGAAATTTTTCAAAATAAAAACTTAGGGGGAAAAAGAAAAGGAAAGCAGCTAGAATCAAATAATCTAATAGGCATTAGAAAAACAAAACAAAACAGGTTTTCTGATCCTTTGAGATCTAGGCAAAGAACAGGGTAGGAAAAACTTCCAACCTTCCTCTACAACATTAAATTCCTTGATTCAGTCTATCAAACGTTAGCCCCTCTGAGTAGGATGGGATTATGTTATTGAAGATACAGTTAGTTCCCACTTACTCCTACAGGATATGTTCCAAAACCCCCCTTGTGGATTCCTGAAACTGCAGATAGTACTGAACTTATATATATATACACACACACACACACACACACACACACACACACACACACACACTGTGTTTTTTCTTAAACATACATACCTATGATATAGTTTAATTTATAAATTAAGCATAGTAAGAGCTTAAAATAATGAAACAGAACAATTATAACAATATACTATATTAAAAGTTATATGAACACAGTCTCTTTTTCTCTCTCAAAATATCCTATTGTACTGTACTCACCTATTGGCAAACTACAGGTTGACCATGGGTAACTGAAATATTGGAAAGTGAAACTGTAGATAAGGAGGGACTACATACACAGAAAGGCACCACAGGTATGCCATTACTGTACCCAGTCTCCTAATTTCATTTCATTTCACTAAAGAGTATATAGAGGTCACTTACCTTGCCCCACCAAAATAGCCATCTTGCATTTTTCGGAGTGCTGCCAGGATACTTGAATTCAAGCTTGTTCCATCTTCATCTTGAAATGAACAGAATTTTAAAACAATCTTTGTGGTTTTAACTCTGAAGTAGGGGGAAATCTTGTAATTATTTCAAATCAACATTCTGGTGGTTACAGTACAAATGAGACACTCCTCATTGACCACCCTGATTTTAACAATTCATCTGAGAGCCAACAACACTGAAGAATGGACAAATGGTAAGGGATGATGACTGATAGACAGATTTCCTCAAAGGCATTATCTTATTCGTCAGCATTATCTTATTTGTCAGAAGTACTTAGCACAGTGCCTGATGGCAGAACACTGAACGACTACTGAATGCTGATAATACCAGTAGCCACTACTTGTTGAATGTTATGTGCCAAGCACTGCACTAAACATTTTATACACATTATCTCATATAAAGAACCTTGGCATATATGTCTGTGTATAGGCATAAAAATATCTAGAAAGCTAACAATTATCTGATTTTATGTGGAAGGAATCATACTACACATACTCTTTCATGATCTGCTTTCTAACTTAACCTTTGTAATAGCTAAAAATAATTCCTAGTAAATTTAGACTGTTTTATATTATAATCAACACTGTAATGAAGACCATTATACCAACATCTTGATGCACTTATTCTATTATATCCTTAGGTTAAATTCTTACAAGTAGAACTATTAGGACAAATGAAACACTAAGTAAATTTACAGAGACTGCCAAATTACCCACTATAAGGGTTGTGCCAATTATATTTCCATCAACAGTATAGAAAGTGACTTTTTCCTACATTTTTAACGGGCAATGATCTTTTAAATTTTTCTTAATCTGATAGGTAAAACAAGAAGATATTGCTTTAATTTTATTGCCAATAAGATTATGCATATTTTCATGTATTTACTAAAAATCTGTATTTCTTTTATGAATTGCCTGATCACGTCCTTTTCCCATTTTTCCATCACGTAGTTTATCTTTTTTCAGTTGACTTTCAAGAGTTCTTTGTTTTTTGGGGATATTACCCTTTTCATTCTTATATATATGACAAATACTTTATCTAGTTTATTATTTTTCTTTCAACCTCATCCACAGTGCTTTTGATATAAAAGATTTATTTTAATTTTCATGTTTTTAAATCTGACAGTATTTTATTTTTGTGTCTTGCAAAGGACAGCTCTCTTCAACCTAACAAAAATATTCTCATATATATATATATATATTTTGAGATGGAGTCTGGCTCTGTCGTTCAGGCTGGAGTGCAGTGGCGCAATCTTGGCTCACTGCAACCTCTGCTTACCAGGTTCAAGTGATTCTTCTGCCTCAGCCTCCCAAGTAGCTGGGACTACAGGCGCGTGCCACCACACCTGGCTAATTTTTGTATCTTTAGTAGAGATGGGGTTTCATGATGTTGGCCAGGGTGGTCTCATACTCCTGACCTCAAGTGATCCGCCCGCCTTGACCTCCCAAAGTGCTGGGATTATAGGCTTGAGCCACCCCGCCCAACTTCCCATATTTTTTTCTAAGACTCTCACAGGTTTATTTTTTATGTTTAGCTCTTTAATCTATTTAGAATGTATTTTTGCAAAGAAAAGTAAAGTAGCAAGCCTAAATGAATTATTTTCCCAAATGTATTTATATTTACATTTTGTCTGTATTTGAAATTCTATCTTTATCATTTCTTTAATTACAATGGATCTTTCACTTTCTTTTAAAAAATCTGGTTATTCATTTACATTTTCTCTTCCATATGAAATCGAGGTTCAGCTTGTTCAGAAAAATTTATGTTTTTGTTATTACTGGGAATTGCCTGAATTGATATAATGAGAGTGGGTAATTTCTCAATATTAACTATTTACATCTAGGAACATGGTGTATCTCTCTACTAATTAAAATATTTTATTGTCTTCAATAGTTTTATAGTTTTTCTCATACACTTTTATAAATGGTTCTATTCAGCTTATACTTGTATTCTTATTTTTCTAGGAAATCTATCAATTTTATCTAGATGTACAAAATTGTAGTTGGTATTCTTTTATAGTGCTTAAAGTCTCCTCTATTTCTGTTGCTATATCTCTTTTGTCATTCCTAACATTTTTATTATTTTTTTCTTTACTCTGAATTCTACTTCACCAGATACTAATGTAGCTACTTCTGCTTTTCAAAATTAATGTTTCTGAGTGATGATGAGCATTTTTTCATGTGTCTGTTGGCTGTATGAATGTCTTCTTTTGAGAAATGTCTGTTCATATCCTTTGCCCACTTTTTGATGG